>NC_056726.1:1873482055-1873640393 GCF_019279795.1 Protopterus annectens | reverse complement strand
ACAAAGGTAAACGCCAACTAGTCAAGTTGAGGACACCAGTTAAAATTCCATCCTGGCAGGTGATCAGAACTAAAATCCAATGATGACAGTACTGCTCCCATTAGTTTCAAACATACCACTATCTTCCTCATGTACAACCTGGCTAAGAGTACTATCCTAACAGAGGTTGACATGTAGCATCCAGAATTCAGGAATTCTTAGTTGATATAACCATCCTCTGGGCCGGATCATTAGACAATTAACCCAAGTGAATGGTTCTGACCTTATGAACAGTTTGCTTCATTCTTTACCTAGTAAGGCCACAGGAAAATATCCAATGTCCTGGGTGCTAGACTTAAGTTCAATAACAGCCCTATGTTGGTTGTTTAAAGTAGAGTACCTCAAAGCCCCCTGTATCCCTCTCTCTTCCTCTAGTGGCCTGGAAACTAGAGTTGTATAAATAAACTTATCATAAATGTAGATGTTTGAATGAGCACTGTTGCGGTAGCCTAAGCTATATTTGGTTATAGCCTGCATAGGATAGAACAGACAGTCAGCTTCCAAAACTTCAAAGCACCTTCCACGCCTCCAAATTATTAATTATGCACTTAGCATAAATGATTTGTGTTGTCCCCTTTCCTTCCTCCTCACATGTGGGTTACAGATCCGACTCGGCCGCATTTCTTCAGACTAGGATCCAAATCTTGAGCTCCTCCCACTTCCCACAATGCCCTGCACTCCAATCAACCCCCTCAGATCAAGTTTGCTGCCCATTAGATAATAGAGAGCAGAAAAAGAAAATAAAGTATGCACCCATAACCAGAGGCTCAAAATCAAGAACAGTTCCTAAAAAATTCTGTCCAGGTCTTCTAGAGCAGCAGGAAGGGGGATGGGCAGGGTGGGAAAGTGAGGAGGAATGAAAGAAGACAACACAGATACCAAGTTATGGAAAGTACAAAACTAATAAATCTGATGTCACCTCTTTCATTCCTTCTCAAATATGGGTAGAATCCCCAGCTATACAACTCCTGGGTGATTTCAAGGAAGAATATGCTGAAGTACTGCTGAACTGAAGGAACCCCTGCTCTGGAAAACAAGGTCTAATTTGCAATGGGAGACAATGAGCCTTTGACCAAGTGGCTGCAGCACAGATATCTAAAGAGACCCTGGAAGAAAAGGTGGATGAGGTGGACATAGACCTAGCAGAGTAGGCCTTAGAAGGCAGAGGTAACTGTAATCCATTCTTGGAATAAATCAAGGTAATACAGTCTGTTATCCATTTGGTGAGAGTAACCTTTGAAATCACCTAACCTAGGCGACTAAGACAGGAGGACACAAATAACTGTTCTGATTTTCAAAAGGGTTTCGTCCAGTGCAGATAAAAAGGTAATTCCATATGAGCATCAGGCAGATGGAACAAATGTTCTCCCTCATTAGAGGAATTTGGGAAAAAGACTGACAGTTGAATGTTCTGGTTCAGATTGGATTCTGTAGCTACCTTAGGCATGGAAGAAGGATTTGTATGAAGGGAACACTCTGTCTTTGTGGAAAATAATATAAGGGGGGCTTAGAAGACGAGGTCTGAATCTCCAAACTTCTCTTTGCAGAGGTGATGGCAATGAGAACAGTCTTCCATGAAAGATACTTTTAAGTCATAATCACCAGCTGGTTTGGCAGGTTTTTGAGTTAAGCCTTGTAATACCATAGTGAGATCCCATGGCAGGGAAGGATCTTTTACCAGAGGCCTGAGAAGGAAGATCCTTTTCAAGAAGGCCTTGTATAGTTTGGAAAGAGAAGAACTGAAAACATTGCAGGAATGAAATTGAGAGATGGCTGACAATTGAAGCTTGATGGTAGAAAAACTGGCTCCTCCTTTAAAAAGAGACGCCAAAAAAAGAATAGCTGAGATAGGAGTGGAGAAAGGATGAATATTCTCTTTAGAAGCTTAGAAGACAAATATCTTCAATTTACCCCTACAGACTTTCTTGGTAGCAAGTTTTTGGGAGGCTAAAATGTCTTGGACAGGGGAGCAAGTCTGGACCTTCTAAGAATCACTGGAAGTGGAGAAACCAAGCAGTCAATTTGAGGGACCACAGATGGGGTAAAAGCCCTCTATCGGGTGACAAAGGAGGTTCTGTCAGGGTTTCAGAATCCAGTAAGAATATTTCAGGTGAGAATAGAGGAAGGGAAACCACATTTGACGAGGCCAATATGGGGCAATGAGGATTACAGAGGACTTGACGCTTTGCTTTCTGGAGAAACTTTGGAATCAAGGGCAAAGGAGGATAAACGAAGAGGAGAATGGGAGCCAACCATTAACTAGAGCATCCCTCAGGGCCTCCCTTGGAGAGAAGATTAGAGCGAAACAGTTGCTGCATTTGTTGTTCTAGGGGTATGCAAATAGGTTGCAGCAAGGTTGGCCCCAGTGGCTGATCACATCTGCTACTGAGTGATTGAGGTACCACTCATAAGGGGTCAGAATGGACCTGCTATGCTTGTCTAACAGGAAGATGGATTTCCTGGTATGCGAGTTGCAAGCAGAAAATGGTCTGAAGACATCGCCCATTCCCAAACCCTCATGGCCTCTCTGCACAGCGGGTAAGAGTGGGTTCTTGCTTGTTTGTTGAATTACCACACCACCGACATTCTGTCTGTGTGAATCGCAATCATTCCCAGAGGAAGAACATCCTGCAAGGCTTGAAGATCTTCAACATGAGGAGGACTGCTCTCATCTCCAAAACACTGACATGCAACCTGGCTTTGTGTGTGACTACGTGCCTTAGACCATCTTTCATATGAAATGCCACTCCCTCCCATCCCAACTGGGAAGTATTCGAAGTCACTGTGGTGGAGAGGGATGGCATCAGACAGCAACCACCACTGTAAGATGCCTTCGGCAAGCCAAAGTCAGCTTGATAGGAAAAGAGGCTGGTAGAGAATAGACCATTGAACAACCAGGGTCCACTGAAGGATTCACATAAAATACCTTGCAAGAGGGACTAAAGGAATGGCAGCCACCATATATCCTAGAGCTTGAAGTATTACCCCTACCAGTGGATAAGCTCAGTTCAAGATGGTTCGGATATGATCTCTCAAGGTCTGAATGTGATGGGGGCAAGAGCCACAATCCAGTTCAGTGTGTCCAAGGCAGCTCCAATGAATTCTAAAGTCTGCACAGGAGATAGCTTCGACTTTCCCAGATTTATAGTGATCCCCAGATGATTGGCAAGGTTGAAGAAGTAATCTTGGCCTGTAGTAGCTGATGTCTGGTTGGGGCAGTAAAGAGCCAGTCATCCAAATATGGAAACACCTTGCAGTCTCAGGGGAGCTGCACCTATTACAATGCATGGGGGCTCTGATGAGTCCAAAGGGCAGAGCTCTGAACTGAAAATGACTGGCTCCAAGCCGGAAGCGAAAATGACTTCTGGAGCATCTGTTTATTTTGATGTGGTAGTACGCATCCTTTAGGTCCACTGAATACATCCAATCATCATTCCGCAGCAGTGGTAGCATGGACTGAATCGTCACCATTCGGAACTTTGGCTTCTTTATGAGCAAATTTAATTTGCTTAGATCCAAAATGGATTGCAGGTCCCTGGTTTTCTTTGGAACTAAAAAGAAATGAGAATAAGTTCCGAATCCTCTGTTTAGTCAGTACCTCTTGGATGGCTCTTTTGTGTAGTAGATTTTGAACTTCTACTTCTGTGAAATCCCCTCTGACTGGGTGGAATGTCAGGGAGTCTGTTTGGCCTCTCTGGAGGCGGAAGGATAAAGGAAATAGCCTCTGGATATAATCCTTAGCACCCACTTTTGTGTTTTATCAGTCCAGGCAGCAGGGTGCAAAGAAAACTGACCCCCGACTGCTTCCAGAGATGAGCAGTCGGGCAGCACTTCAGGAGCACTGGTAAGGCCTATCAGAGAAGAATCCCCTGAAGCCCTAATTTTGGGGACCACCTCTGCCCCTGGGGTGGCGTCTTCCATTTAAACTTACTCCTCTACTCCTGGAGGAAGGATCTCTGCATTGATCTTGGGAAGACCCCCTGGGATTTACAGAACCAGGTTTTCTTTCCACTGTGCTGGTTCCCAGAAAAGGTGCGCTGCAGGGTTGAGAACTTGACCCCAACGGCAGACAAGGTCTCTCTTCTTGCTCACTACAGGTTAGGGTCTCTGACAGACTGACCAAAAAGTGAGGATCCATCAAATGGGGAGCCAACAAAGAAGGCCTTAAATGGCTCAGCAAAATCAAAGCCTCATCCAGGTATGTCTGTGAATAGCAATGCCTGAGCCGGCTGCCCATGAGGCACCTTCCATGGAATGAGAAATTATCCTCGACAAAGAATCAGACAAAGAAGAAAGAGTGGTCAGTCAGGGAGAGACCTTCTTGAAATCCTCCAATATTACCTCTGCCAGAAAATCTGATCACTCTTTCACCACTTCCCTCTGTAAATGTGTAAAGTGTGCCAGGTAGTTCAACACCCTCAGCGAGAAAGTGGCTGAGGCATAAACGTGCTTACCAAACCTGTCCAGCAGACGAACAATTAAGCTCTGTTTGGCCAGCTCCTTTTTGGTAGCTGCTGCTGCTAACCACAGGCATCCACTGGAATACCCTTGGTCCAATATGATTTATCCTGGGGGGGGGGGGTAAAAATTTGCCCAGGTGCTTAGGGACCAGTTTTATCAAGTCTGGCTCCTTCTATGCCCAGCTGGACACCAAATCCATGAGATGGTCTGTCAGGGAAACCACCCAGGATGTAGATGGGCTTGTCCTGAAAGCCACCAAAAACACGGACGCCTCTGAGGATGGATGTTGTGCCAACCAACCACCTCTTTGCCTCAGGATCTTTAAAATGTCTCCAAAGGAGATGTACTCTGGCAGTGATCTGGGTGATCCTTCCCCCTTCATTGAAGTCCATGTCCTCGGTGACACAACTCCAAGGGGGGGTCAATGTGTCTCCCTTTTGCATGCCCTCTTTTGAGCAATCTCCTCTGTTTCATGTTCAGGAGAGGTCTTGGAAGAAGAGGGGGCTCCCTCTGGAGGAAGTATCTGGAGGCTAGTCTGGACAGGCTGACTTTGGATAGGAATGTCAGGCTCAAGTCTGTGATCCAGGGAGAGTCGAAGGGGAGGCTCATAGCTGAAAGAGACTAGATCCCAACGGCAAGATAAACCCCTTTCTATGACTTGGAATGCCAAGGGACATGGAGAATCCCCCCCCACTCCAGAGAAGCTGAAGCTACCAAAGAAATGGCAGAAATCCCCAAGCCCTGGGCTCCAGGTAGAAGTGGACTTTAACTGTCCAGCGCTGAAGAGAACTCTGACATCACAGGAGACAAACCCCTCCACCTGGATCCAATGGGGACATCTCAGATCCGAGACGCTCTGCGATCCGAAGAGAGCAGAGCAGAAGAGGTCAGGGTAACAGTCTGAGTGAAGGAGGGGAGGCTCCTGATACTCAACAGAGTCTCTCTCGGATGGCTATGATCCAGAGACTACTATGCCAAAGGACGGACTGGAGAAGGAAACTGAACTTGGAGGGAAGTAGTAGCAGAACCCAGAGGGGATGGTACAGAGAAGACTCCTAAGTGGATCTGAGTCTTGAAAATATTCCTGATCATCCTGTCCATGTCAGCCTCTGAAAGGCTCCTAGAAGACCTGAATGAAGCCACTGAAGTGGGCCTGGAGTGTCTCACAGGAGTCTGTTGCACCTCAAGAGCAAGATTAGATCCGATGCCTAGAACTGGAGTAGGACTCCTAACTGTCGGATCCATGGTCCTAGGTGCCGAGGTGGATGGAGCAGCTTTGGAAGAACTGGTTGGATCCGATGAGTATTTTGCATCTGAAGGAGCAGATGTGGGCCTAGGATCAGAGACAATCGGATCCAAAGGTCTCTGAACTTTAGACGGTGGCTCAAAAGACGCCCTTGAGGACTTTTGAGGGCACTTATTAGCCTAAGAAGACCATGCCACACTGTTGGAGGGGGGGTGGGGTCCAGGAGAGGAACTGGGAGCAGGTAAGGGGCCATTTAAGATTAGCTTATTCCTACAGTCGGTGACAACCCTGGGATTATAGCTATCACAGATAGAGCAAGCCGACCACAGGTGTTTCGGGCCAAGGCAGTACACACACGAGTGTGCATCGGAATACGGGAACGTATGGCTGCATTCTGAGCACCTTTTAAAGCCACAAGTATTTTCTGACATGCTGTAGTAATGTAAGACTCCACACTAAAAATCATAGCAGCAAAAAACAATCACCAGGAAAGTACCAACTACAAATATAAAAATCTAACACTGCTACTATACTTCTTTATCAAGGAGACACAACAAACCAAAGAAAGGAAAAGAAAAGCCTGAAACCAATGGCTACAGGAAAAGCGCAGGCAAACAACAAACTGTCGAGATGAAGGAAAGAGAAGGATTCTAGGTCTAAACAACAGGAGGGGAAGAAAGAAACACACAAAAAGAGGTTATGTCTTACTATAACGTTCCATCTGTATTGTTGATCCTCGTTCAGTCATTACATATGGGTATCGGTTCTGAGCTCGGAACAGAGTTGGCCATTTTCCTACCTCGCGTCAGCTTCACTCTAGAGTTAAACTCTTACCCACAATCTCCCTCTCCCTGTTACCTCAGATTGAGTTTGCAAGTCAAATAAGGTAGAGGCTACCTCTGGTCGAATAACCTGAGAGAACCGGATGGTGAGATCCACTAGAAACCACAGGAGGGGGAAGGAGGGAGGGTCGTAATGACTGAACAAGGATCAACAATACAGATGCAACATTATGATAAGACATAACTTCTTTATCTTATATTTTTAATCCGTGTTCATTCCTTACGCATGGGACAGAGTCCCCAGCTACCTCTATTCCTGGGAGGCTCTCACAGAAGGACATTCCTAAGCACCATAGACACGAAAGATGCTCTTACCCTGGAGGCCACATCCAATTTGTAATGACTGATGAAGGTATGAGGCATAGCCCAAGCTGCAGCTGCACATATGTCATGTAAAGAAGCTCTGGCAGGGAAGGCAGCAGAAGTTGCCACTGACCTTGTTGAATGAGCTTTCATGGCAGTAAACGAGATATTACGTTGTGTATAAGTAAAGGTCACAGTCCTTCAACCATCTAGTTAGTGACCTTAGCAACAGCAGATCCTAATCTAGGTCCAGAAAAGGCCAAAAATAACTGGTCAGATTTACGAAAAGGTTTAGTCCTGTTTAAATAAAAACAGATTTGCCTGTGTATATCCAGGGTATGTAGGCAACACTCTCCTCTGTTTGAATGACTGGGAAAGAAAACTGGCAATTCAATGGCTTGATTAATGGACATTTCAGAGATCACTTTAGGCAGAAATGACGTATTATTTCTCAGAGACACTATCTCTATGAAAAATCAAGTATGGACTCTTGATATATAAAGCTTGAAGCTCAGAAATATATCTGGCAGAAGTAATGGCGACCAAAAACAAGGTTTTCCATGACAAATACTTGAGGTCGCAAGAAGAGGCTGGTTCAAAAGTTGACATTGTCAGAGCTTGTAGAACTAATGATAAATCCCATGGCTGAATAAGTTCTCTAAAAGGTGGCTTCAGATGATTCACACCTTTTATGAAGATCTTGCACAATTTATGGGGCATAAGAGAGCAATCTTGGACACCCTCATGAAAATTAGAAATTGCAGCCAAATGAACTCTAATGGTAGAGGCTGACAGACCAGATTGAAACAGATTGGCCTGATAGTCTATTATTATCGACACTGGTGCTGAAAAGGGGTCTAACTTGTTTATCTTTCAGCCAACAGGTAAATCTTTTCCACTTGCTCAGATAAGTAATTCTAGTGGAAGACTTATGAGAATATCATGTACTGGTAAAGAAAGATCATTCTGCCTGGCAATCAAGGGAATTGGAGTAGCCAAGCTATGAGCTTCAGCCTGTTCAAGTTGGGATGAATCAGGTTCTGTGGATGTGAGATCAACTCCGGGGATGGATGGAGAATCCATGGTCGATCTAGTAGGTGAGGCCTAAGGAAGGGGAACCAAATCTGTCGAGGCCAATATGGTGCTAGGAGGATCACCTTGCTCTTTAACCGACAGGCTTTCTTCAGAAACTGGGGAATGAGGGGAAAGGGTGGAAAAACAAAGATGACCTGAGGGCCAATCGTGGACTAGACCGTCCCTGGGTCACTGTCCAGGAGGGGGAATCAGGGCGAAGTAGTTGCTGCATTTGTAGTTGGTCGGGGATGCAAAGAGGTTGCATCAAGGACGGCCCCAGCGGTGGAAAATCGCCGCTATGAAGGGATTCAGTGACCACTCGTGAGGATGAAGAATGCACCTGCTGAGTCTGGTATCACATTGGAACTCCCGGGAATGTGCATTGCTAGAAGGAAATGGCTGGTAACTATCGCCCATTGCCATATCCTCATGGCCTCTCGACAAAGTGGGTAAGATTTGGTTCCACACTGTTGATGTACCAGACCACCGCCATGCTGTCTGATTGAATCGCAATCATTCCAGATGGCAGCAGGGGATGGAATGCTTGCAATGCCAGAAGCACCGCCCTAAGCTCTAGAACATTTATATGCAGATGGGCCTCCAGTTCGGACCAAGTGCCTTGGACTGTCTGTCCCTGACATAGCCCCCCCACCACCCTATCAGGGAGGCGTCCGTGGTCACTGTGGCCCTGAGTTGCTGGGGGGAGAAGGGGTGAGAACATTCTAAGAGATTGTGTGTCATCCACCAATTTAAATTCTGTTTGCACCTGTGGGTTACATGAATCATGGCTGAACGAGGATGCTGAAAAGGATACAGTTGTGCGAGCAAGTAGCCATTGTAGAAGCCTCATGTGAAACATGGCCAGGGGAACAATGGTGATGGAGGCTGCCATGGAAACCAACAGCTGTAGAACCAAGTGAGCCGTGGATTTTTCCTTTGAAAGGATTGGAAGTAGTTGTTGCTTTATCCTTAGAATTCTGTGCTCTGGAATAGCAGCTCTGCAGTTTTTTGTGTCCAAGATAACCCCTATGAATTCTGTCGATTGACATGGGGTGAGATTGGATTTTTGCCAGTTTATGGTTATGCCTAACCTTTGAGCAGCGAGGAAAGAGTATGCCAGGGCTTTTTCCAGTAGATGTCTGGTGGGAGCAGAAATGAGCCAGTTGTCTAGATATGGAAAACCTGGAATCCTTGAAGTCGCAAGTGAGCTGTGACAACTGCCATGCACTTTGGAAACACCTGGAATCCTTGAAGTCGCAAGTGAGGTGTGACAACTGCCATGCACTTTGTGAACACTCTGGCGGCTGTAGTGTCCCAAGGGCAGTACTCTGAACTGGTAGTGACTGGCTCCCGCACGGAAGCGCAGAAATCTTCTTGATGGCCTGTCCAGCTTTATGTGGTAGTACACATCTTGAAGATTTATAGAGCACATCCAATCGTCTTTTTCCAAGAGCGGAAGGATAGACTGTATTGTGACCATCCGGAATTCTTGCACACTTACAAACTTGTTGAATACACGGAGATCCAAAATTGGTCTCCAGTTCCCGGTTTTCTTTGGCAGCAAAAATAGTCTCGAGTAGAATCCGGATCCTATCTAGTCTGGAGGGACTATTTGGATGACTCTCTTTCTTAGCAGCTTTTCTATCTCTAGTTCTGCTTCTTCCCTTTGACTGGGTGGAACGTCAGGAAGATTTTTTGAAGGGACGGGACAAAGATCGAAGGGGATATGATAACCTCTGGTTATAATACTTTGTACCCAAGAATTGGTGGTGATGGTTAGCCAGGCAGAAGGGTACAAGGAGAAACGTCCCCAGACCACCTCTAGAGGAAAGGAGTTGGGCCGCTCTTCAGGAGTGCTGGTTGGATTGACAGGGAAAGAATCCCTGGAACCTGGGTTACGCGGACCCCCTCTGCCCTGAAAGGAGCATCTTCCCTACGGGTTTCCCCCCTCTGCCTCTGGGGGAGAACTCGGCCTGTGTGTCATGGAAAGGACCTTGAGATTTCTTGAACCATATCTTCCCACTCTTGGTTTCGGGAGAAAGCACGTTGATAGGAAGAATACGGACACCTACGGCAGAAAGGGTCTTACCGTCCTGTTCACATCTGGCCAGTGTGCTTTTAACTTTGGGCCCAAACAATGAGGAGGCCTCAATGGGGGCATTAAGAAAAGAAGACTTAAAGGGTTCCACAAAGTTGCATGTCGTCTCAAGACCGCAGCTAAACCCGCTGCTCTAGCTGCTCCTTCTGATGCGTGAGATATCAATCACATAGAGAAGTTAGATATAGATTCAATGGTGGCCAGCTGAGAGGCCACTGTCACGGACCTCATCAGACACGGCACCAATCAAAGTTTCAGAGAGCTCAATAACCAGATCCCTCTGAAGCCTGGTAAAATGTGCCATATAATTCAGGGGCCTGATAGCAAAGGTCGCTGAAGCAAAGGTGCGCTTCCCTATCCTTGTCCAGGGCCTGGGACTGCGGATGGACAGTCTGGCTTTCTTCTTCTGCCAGATCCTTTTTTGTTGCGGCCGCCACCACCAAAGCATCCACAGGAAGACCTTTAGACCAATGGGGATCCGAAGCAGAAGGGGACAAGATCTTATCTGGCCCTCTGGGGAATAGCTTTGACGGTATCAGGAGCTTCCAAGTACGCTGCATGATGAGCCGGACAAGTTCATCGGCAGGTGGGGTAACCCAGGAGGTAGGGGGCCAGGCGCGAAAGGCCTGCAGGAACACAGATTCCTCAGAGGTCGGATTAGAGGACTGCCAGTCACCTCTCCTTTTCAGGATTTCGAGGATATCACCAAAGGATACCTCAGAGGGTGACCGAGGGGATCCTTCCCCCTCATCGAAATCTGTGTCTTCAGTCAGGGACTCCTCTGTGGAGTCCATGTGCTTCCTCTCACACAGACTTTTCCGGTGGACCTCCTCAGCGGGAGAAGCTGGAGAAGACAGCGGAAAAGGGGATTCCTGAGGGAATATGTCCTGCGGCCTCTGCACCCAGTGTCCGCTAGGTGCGACTTGTGAAACCAGTGTACCAGAGGAGGGCAGAAATAAAGACAGTCCGGGATCACCAGCAACAGCGAAAGCCTTCTCCATCAGTTGGAAGGCTGGTCCACCCGAAGAGGAGTGCATGTCTTAGACAGGGGTCACCCCTCCCCTAAGTGGCTCAGCCTGCCGACCCGGAGTCCCTAGATGGCTGTGGAGCAGCAAACTATGTGTGCCACAACTGACATCCTGGGTCATTGCAAAACTTTCCTGCCATAAAGGCAACTGCGGTTCCTTAGTGAGATCCATAAAGGGAACCGCAGAAGGGGAAGACTTTGCTATATCCATGGACTTCAAAGGCAATGAAGGAGGAGAATAAGAGGGGGTCTTTGGAGATGGGTGATCACCTCCCACGGAAGGGTAGTTCCTGAGGGGTGGGATACCTCTGGCCAAGAGTACCTGATCCACAAGAAGCAAGACATGTTCGGAAAGGCTTCTAGTGGACCTCACGGAGACTGAGGGAGAAACAGGCCTGTCCATAGAAGAGGCAGACTCTGTGCCCATCTCATCTGACCGCATCGAATACAACGGTGCCGAGAGAGACTGGACTACTGTTGTCTGCACTGAAGAAGTCATTGGTGCCGAGGTCATGGTCTTCACAGACACAGGGATCGGTGGCAAAATGGTTGTCATTGCTGAAGCTGGAACCGACAAACCTGGAGTCAACAATAAAGGCGTCGGTTCTGAGGAAGATCTCAGAACCGTAGCGGTCAAGGTCAGCGCCGACTGAACGGTCCGTGCCGATACAGTGGCAATGGTCTGCACCGAGGAGCCCCTCGGTGCCGATATATAGAAGGCTGCAGGAGAAGACGGAGCCGAAAACACTAATGGAGCCGAAGGCCTCGGTGCCAAAGGTCTAGGCACCGAAAGCACTGGGGCTGACAGAAAGCTCCGGAGCCGAAACTTTAGCCGTTTCAGGTTTTGGTTGGCAGGAGTCCCCAGCCAGGGACAAAGGCAAAGACTAAGCCTTAGTAGGAACAACCAAAGTTTTCTTATGGTCACTAGGAGGGGTTGAGGCCTCCGACCCAGAAATTGCCTCTGAAAAGAGAGATTTTAGAAGTCCCTTCAGTAATAGCTTGTTTTTCCTTTCCAACAAGGTTCTATTAGAAAAGGTTTCACAAACAGTACAGGATGGGTCAGCAGACAAATGGGAAGCTCCCAAAAAATAAACACACAGAGTGTGCATCAGAAGTAGGCAGTTTGTGTCCACAATCAGAACACCGCTTAAACCCTGGACTACCTTTCTTATCTGCCATGACAGCAAATTAATTAATAGAAAAGGTACCAGCAATGGTATAAGAGAGTACCCGAAGGTATGAGAGAAAAGGGAAAAGGATTACCAACGATGGTAAAGAGAAAATACCTTGCGGTAAAAGTGGTAAAGAAAGAAGCAGAAAAACCTGAAGAAATTATGAACGCTAGATGCGATAGGATGAGACAAAATATGAACTTTCCTGACAGAAAAGTAATCTGTAAAACTATTAAACAACAACTGAATGTACTTAGCTCAAGAGAAGTAGCTTGACATGACCGAATGGCAACGCGGCAAATGAAATCTGAGTTAACAGGGAGAGGGGGATTGTGGGTAAGAGTTTGGTTCACGAGTTTGAAGCGGACACGAGCTTGGAAAATGGCAGACTCGGTTCCGAGCTCGGAACAGATATCCATGTGTAAGGAATGAACGAGGATTAACAATATCAGATGATACTTACCTGCAAAAAAGAAGAACCAAGATGAAGGAGAAATCCCACTGGAAACACTATCCAAAGCTCGAGCTCAGCAATCACATCCGACACTTCTGAGTGGCAAACCAGATCAGAGGAGGTTGTTTGAAATGCAGGGCATTGCGGGAAAAAGGAGGAACTTGAGACTTGGATCCTAGTCTGAAGAAATGCATCCGAATCTGATCCGTAACCCATATGTGAGGAGGAATGAAAGAGACCAGATCTGTTAGAAAAATCAAACTGAGCTCACTAAAACATAGGTTTGGGTGTCAAGCCCGTCAGAGCTTTCATGCCAAAAGAGATCGAGATGCTAAGCTCAGAAAGAACACTGCTAGGAAAAACAAAAACAAATGTCCACACCAAGGCATAAACGAGACACCAAAAAACAAGGGGATGGAGGGGAGGGAGCAGCTACTGCAGCAGTGACTATCTGAATATCTATTGTTACAGTATGTTTACTTGCACAACTGTACTATGTTCATTTTACTGATCATTACTGCAGCAGCATAAGCTTTTATGGTAGATTACCATGCTTTAGAAAGTACAGTTTTGTACCTACCATAAATGTAGATGTTCGAGTGCTAATACAGCTGCAGTCATAACAGATGGGTTCTCCTGCCGTCAGGCGGGTCCTCGGTCGGCCGAATTCCAAAGTCTAGGTCCGGCGTCAGTTGTCGTCGCCTCTTCCCTGACGTCTGTGTGACAGGGGTATAAAGGAACCAGCCGACGCCATTTTCTTCAGTTTTTCTTGCCCCAGATGTCAGGTGCCCCCAGAAGGAAGGCAATACATAAATTTGTGTAATAAAGCAGTGCAATATAATCAAAATACAGTAGCTGCAAGCAAATACACCATAAATGAATACCCCAATCGGGTTGTATGAGGATGTGTTGGCCTATAGGCCTGTCCCAAGAGGGGAAGGAGGGAGGGAAACCTGGACTGCAGCTGTATTAGCACTCGAACATCTACATTTATGGTAGGTACAAAACTGTACTATGTTCATCGTGCATACAGCTGCAGTCATAACAGATGGGTAGAATCCCAGAGCTAAGAAAGGGGTGGTAGGCACTAGGTGGAATTAGGAGGAGCCAGTATGCCCTGCAAGACTGCAATGGCAAAGCCTGCTCTAGTTTTGGAGTAGTATGGTAGGTGGTAGTGCTTGGAGAAGGTATGCACAGAACTCCAAGTGGCTGCTTCCAAAATATCTTTGGTAGGAACTCCTCTGAGGAAAGCTGCAGAGGTAGCTGTGCCCATGTGGAGTGAGATCTGATGCCTGTAGGTACAGTTTTGCCATGAAAAGAATAGCAAAAGCGTATGCAGTGGGCTATCCATTTTGAGATTGTCTGTTTCGAAATTGGCTTTCTTTGAGCTCCTACAGCATAGGACACAAAGAGCTGTTCTGATTTTCTGAAAGGCTTTGTTCTATAGTAATCTCTCCCCTTTGTTTTGAGGGTTAGGATAAAAGGTAGGTAAGTGTATGGCCTGATTCAAAGCTACCCTGGATACCACTTTAGGCATAAAGGACGGGTTGGTTCGTAAGGAAACTCTGTCCTGATGGAAGATGATAAAAGGCTGCACAGCCATGAGAGCTTGTAGTTCTGAAACTCTACGAGTCGGGGTAATAGCCGGAAGGAAAGCTGTTTTCCAGGACAAATATTGCAAATCTGATGAGGCAGCTGGCTCAAAGGGAGGCAAGGTCAGTTTTTCCAGAATGAAACTGAGATCCCAAGCAGGTATTGGTTGTTTTCTTGGGGGTCTTAGATTCTTAGCCCCTCTGAGGAACTGTCTTAAGAGAGGGTGAGAGAATAAGGGTGGATCAGTGTTGTATTCTGCAGAAATGGCTGAGGCATGGATTTTGATAGAGGAGAATGAAAGTCCACTGCTTAGCAGCTCAGCTAAATACTGTAGTATTTGAGGTAAATTCAGTTTTCCAGGATCCTGGCCCTTTTTCTCATTCCAGACACAAAACCATTTCCATTTTGCGGAGTAAGCTTTTCTAGTCGACGGCCTTCTGGTCTCCAAAATGACATCCTACATCTCCTTGGAGAGTAGGGTCTGTTGTGATGCTAAGGAATCTTCCATGCGGCTAGATTGAGTGTTTTTAGCTGGCTGTGAAGAGTTTTGAAGCTGTGCTGAGTCAGAAGAAGAGGCATTAGAGGCAGGGTCCATGGTGGTGAATGCGTCAGGCTCCTCAGGAGTGGGTACCAGTGTTGTCTTGGCCAGTCCGGAGCAATGAGAATCATCTTTGGTCTGTCTGCTCTGGTTTTCAATAGAACTTTGGGCAGCAGAGGAAGAGGTGGGAAGGCATTAACTGTCATTGATGTCCAACTGAAAGAGAGAGCGTCCACTCTCCAGGCCTTTGGATGGAAAATCCTTGAGCAGAATTTTGTCAATTGGCGATTTTTGTGGGAGGCAAAGAGATCTATGTCTGGCCTTCCCCATGCTTGGATTATTTCTGTAAAAACCTTTAGATGCAACTTCATTCGTGTGGATCTCTCATATTTCTGCTTAGGTTGTCTGCCAGCGTGTTTTCCTTGCCTGGCAAGTACTGTGCTTGCAGTTCGATTTGTAAGTCCATGGCCATGTTCCAAAGTGACATGGCCAGTCTGCATAGGGGGTATGAATGTGTTCCTCCCTTTTTGTTTATGTACCACATAACTGTGGTGTTGTCCGTTCTTATCAATAGTTGACCTGGTTGCAGAAGGTCCTTGAAAGCTATAATAGCATTTATTACTGCTAGCATTTCCTTTTGATTGATGTGAAGGTGCTTTTCTTTTTGGGACCATTTGCCCTGAATGCACCGATCTGTTATGTGCGCCCCCCAGGCGTAGTCCGAGGCGTCTGTTGTGATGACTTGATTTGCTTGAGGCTTGCTGAATGGAAGACCTGTGTTTGTTTGGCATGCTTGAGCCCACCACAGAAATTCCTTTTGCAGACATGGAATTAGTGGTATTATTGTTTCCAAACTGTGGCTGTGTTGAGACCATATGTTTTCAGGTACCATTGAAGTTTCCTCATATGCAGCTTTGCACATGGGATTAGTAAGATGCAAGATGCCATGAATCCCAGAGCCTGCAGGATTTTCCTTGCAGTCAGCCTGGTGCAATTTGCTAGTGCTCTGAAGTATTGAGTTAGTTGCCCCTGCTTCTCTGGTGTGAGGTAGGCCATCTGGGTGTTTGTGTCCAAGTTGGCACCCAGGAAAATTATCTTCCGAGAGGGTATTAGCCTTGATTTCTTTTTGTTGACTGTGTATCCCAGAGAGCTCAACAACATTATTACACAAGCCAAATGTTTCAAAAGAATGTGCTTGCTGTCCGCTTGGATCAGGCAGTCATCCAAATAAGGGTATATTTGTATCCTTTGAAGTCTGCAGTAGGCAATTACTGATGTCGTGCATTTCGTGAATACTCTGGGCGCAGTAGATAAGCCAAAGGGCAATGCAGAGAATTGATAATGGGTTGAACCTGCAAGAAATCTGAGGTATCTTCTGCAATTTTGTCTGATTGGGACATGCAGGTATGCCTCCTTGAGGTCCAATGTTACCAGCCAAGACTCCTTGCCCAGCATGGGAAGAAGTTGCTGTAGAGTGAGCATCTTGAATTTTGGTATGAGTAGAAATGTGTTTAGGATGGACAGGTCCAAAATAGGTCTCCAATCTTTCCCCTTCCTTGGTACCAGGAATAGCCTGGAATAAAAACCTTGACCTTGTTCGTGCGTAGGTACCTCTTGAATAGCTTTCATGTCTATGAGATCTGTAATTTGCCTTTGCGCATCTGCCCTTTGATTGTGTGGCAGGTTTGGCATGCCTCTCATTTTTGGAAGGGTGTGAAAATGGAATCTGTAGCCTCTGTTTATAATGTCCAGGATCCATTTGTCTTTTGTGACAATATGCCAATTCTTTGAAAATAATGCCAGCTTTCCTCCTAAGGGGGCTGCCATTTGAGTCTTGCTTGGCATACAAAGGGGAAAGTCATTGGGCTTGCTTTCTGAATGATTGCGAATTATCCTCACCACCTCTGTGTAGGAGCTTGCCATTGTCTGCCTCTAAACGATCCTTGGGATTGTCCTCTGCCCCTCGGGCACCTGTATCTGCCTCTTTGGGGTCTGTCCGTGGCTGGAAAGGACCAATGTTTGGAAGGCCAATTTCTACTGAAACGTGGGGGTTGTACCTGTAGAAAATCTTTCACAGTTTGCATTGATTTAGCCTTTTCCTCCATTTTCCTTAATATCTCCTCAGCATTAGCACCAAATAATACATCCTTTTGAAGAGGGGCATCTAGTAATTTAGCTTTGACATGATCAGGCAAGGTTTGTTCCTTGAGCCAGGCATGTCTACGTATGACTGATCCTGTAACAGCAGCTCTACATGAGGCCTCTAGAGCATCAAAACCACATTGTAAGGTATACTTACCCACTTGTTCTGCACTATGCATCAAATCCTACAACTCCTTCAAGTCTGGTTGTTCAGGTTGTGACATTTTACTTTTCAATTGTGATAACAAAAACTGTTGGTATTTTAGCATATGGAACTGACAGTTTAAGGCCCTCATGGTTAAGGTAGCCGAGGTATATACCTTTTTCCCCACCTTTCTAAGGATCTGGAATCTCTCTTGGAAGGTAATAGATTTTTAGCAGTGGAGGCCTTAATTCCCTTGGGGTCCTGTGAGATGGTTTCTGGGTCAGCAGGATGGCTTGTGTATAGAAATTGGTGAGTCAGGAACCCTGTAGTACCTGTCAGGCTTAACTGGGGCTGGAGGCAGAGAGTCCGGGTTAAGGCAGGCCTCCGTGTAAACGACATCTAGGATGTCCAAGACAGAAGGTATAGCCAGAGGCCTGTGCTGAGGTAGTAAGAGAAATTCCCTAAGCCTTTTCTTGGAATCTGAATAATCTTGGCCTTCCCAGTGGAAGTGTTCCCTTAAGGTATGCAAAGTTTCCCCAAATGAGTAACCCTCTGGGGGGGATACAGAAGGAATAGACTCCTCTGCATCAGAGTCTTCAAAAGGGGAATAAGAATGTTCCTGATCATCAGAGTGCTCTGAAATAATGGAGCCCTGATCAGAGGAGGGAGATTCTTCCTCCACTCTGG
The DNA here is from genome assembly GCF_019279795.1 of Protopterus annectens. Lineage (NCBI taxonomy): Eukaryota > Metazoa > Chordata > Ceratodontiformes > Protopteridae > Protopterus > Protopterus annectens. The sequence continues at coordinate 1,873,622,572 of NC_056726.1, read as the reverse complement.
GCCTTTTGTCCGGTGGGGGTTGAGAACCCCTGATAAGAGTAATTAAATCCTCAGCCATTTTAAGCATCTGCTTTTTAGGCATGGGGCCTGGAGATGGGCCCTGTGTAGCTTTGTCTCAGAGTGCAAGGCTGCTTTAGACTTGGTGAAAGCCTTGATGGAGAAAGAAGAGGAAGGTCTGAAGACACCTTGGGTGGAGGCAGACCTGTCCACATTTTGAGGTTCAACGCCAAGAGTGGCTTCGGTATCTGTAGTCGGGGTGTGGGCCGAGGAGCCTGCGACCTCAGGCACAGGAAACACCGCCAATGAAGTGTCGTCGGTAGTCAGGGGCTGCGTAGGCGCCTCGCTGAGAACCGGACCACGTACAGTCGGCTTTGGTGTGGTGTCGGTAGAGGCCGCGGGCCTCGTGTGTCGGTCCTTATCTTTGCGTTTTTTAGACAAAGCTGGAGTCGGAGTATCCGACAACATAATATAGTTAAATGTTTTTCCAAAATAATGCTGGGCGAACTCCACCCGACGCTTAATGGTGCGTTTGTTGAATGTAGCACAAAAGCGACATACCGAGACATTGTGGTCTGGGCCTAAACAAAGTATACAGAGGGAATGGAAATCCTTATGCGGTATTTGCTTCCCACATGAAATACAATTATTAACTGTCTGACATCGGTCTGAGGCAAGAAAAGTTTCCCCAACGGGGTACTTCGCTAAGACTTCGGTTTCAAAATTTTCGTAATTTCAGGAGCTGGCCGACCGGCACTTGCGAACTGCTTCTGCTTCGGGCACCGCACGGCAAGAAAGACTGGAGAAAATGGCATGGGCTGGTTCCTTTATACCCCTGTCGCAATGACGTCAGCGAAGAGGCGACGACAACCGACACCAGACCTAGACTTTGGAATTCAGCCGACCGAGGACCAGTCTGACGGCAGGAGAACTCATCTGTTATGACTGCAGCTGTATGCACGATGAACATCATCTAGGAGGTGGGAAGGGAAGGGTCCTGTAGCCCCAGGTGAATAGGCGTACCTAGACCTGGAGAAGGAATCCACCTTGTAGTACTTTGTAGAAGTACTTTACAGAGGACTAAGTTGCTGCTTGTAAAATACTTTTGAGTCTAACCCTTTCCAAAAATCCACAAATAAAGGGTTGGGATGGTGGCCTAATGGTTAAGGTGTTTGCCTTACAAACACAAGGTGTGGGGTTCGAGTCTCACAAGGGATGATTGGCTAGGCTTAAAATGGCTCGCAAGAGCAGTTAGCTTAGTACTAATTTATGAACCTATGAAGCTAATGCCCTAGTATTGTCTGCCTTGATCCTGCCTGAAATAGTTTTGTTGTGGTGGGAATAACAAATGTTAACAGCTTGGGACAACCACTTGAAAATAGTCTGTTCTGACAGAGGTTCGCCATTATTCTGATCTTCACAAAAAATGAACACATCATACACTCTGAAAGATTTTGTTCTGTCACAACAATATATGATTTGTCTGTGGACATCCAAGGTAGGAAGTAACCTTTTCTCCCTCATTCTTGGGTTAACAAAAGAACACAGGGGGATGGATAGTTTGGCTTAACAAACCTGGATACCACTTTAGGCATAAGGGGAAGGTTAGCTCTCAAAGAAACCCTGTCTCGGTGGAAAATGAGAAGGTTGACCCACAGTAACAGACTGCAACTTAAATACTCTTTTCTGCAGAGGTCAGAGCAATCAATAAAACTTTTTCATATTAGGAATCTCAAGTCAGCCAGATGAGCTGGTTCAAATGGAGAAACTAGCTTCTCTTAGCACAAAATGAAGATCCCAAGGAGGGGCCACTGTTTTTCTTGGAGATCACTTAAGCAATACCATTTTCAAAACCATTTTGACATGAGAATGCTTAAAAAAAAAAATAAATAAATAAAAATGGGGGGGGGGGGGGGGGGATCCATGGTCAGACACGTTGAAATTGCCAACAAATGAGTAAGAGGCCACAGGAAAGTAACTCAAAAATATTGCGAAATCAAAGAAACACTAGCCCTAAACAGGTGCTGGTTACTATGCTGGCATCGGCTAGGAAAACCTTTTCCATTTGCTTATATACGACTTTCTAGTACCATGCTTTCTTGTCTCCATTAATACCTGCTGTATATCCTCAGTAATTTATGGAAATAGATTATGTTTTGGACAATACATCTTTTTTTCTGGATGCTAAAATATATTTTGATTGCCAAATGGTCTAATGTTTAAATATTTCCAACCATGTATTATGTCGCCGATAAATTCACAGACTTTATATATATATATATATATTTTGTTAAAAAGAAATACCACATCATTATTTTTTTTATTTCATTTAAAGTGCATAAGGTTTAAATTATTAGGACATTTAGTAAGTAGGGCAGCACCAGCTTGAAAATCACACTGATAAAAATGGGGGAAGGGATTTGAATTTGTTAACATGCATATCAATATACTTTGGTTTACAACAAAATAAATTACGCCCATACCTTTACATAGTCAAAGTTTGGGATCAAACTATCATTGTTTATTTTTTGTTTTGTTTGGACTGCTTGTCTGTGTGTTTAATAAAGGATGTTCGACTGGAAACAGACTGTCTACCCTGCTTGGATTACTTCTGAACACCTACTAAAAATAATAATTCAGTATAATATTAAATAATATTTCAAAATAATTTTTTATTTAGGACATTAAGTTCACTACTTCTATCATTTTCTGATTTTTAATATACATAGTGATTAACTAGACATTCAGGAATTGAAAAACTTGCACACAGAGAAGTTTCTTACATGGATTTGTTCAAGATTAATGAATTCTTACATTCTACTATAGCCCTATGATTAAATACAGCACAAATATTACAATCGGTGATGAGATGAGCAGCAGACATTCTCAGAGTGGGCCATCTGACTTGGAGATCTTGTGCTCACAAGAGCACTTTTTGAACCCAGTTGCTTTATCAAACATTACAGCAACTCAGGGAATCAATACAATAATAAAATATACGACCAGAAAGTATACAAAGCAGAGTGAAATTCCAGCCAAGGTAAAACTAATAAAGAGAGGAATACAGCAGAAGGGAAGTACCAACAATGGTAGACAAAAGAAGTATCTAGTAATTAAGTGGCAAGAAAGGCAAAGGGCACAAGACCAGATGACTAGCTGAGCTGGAAATATGCAACCTAAAGGAAAATTTTTAATTCATCATACTTTTCTTCTTTAATATAATAAACGGGGAAGAGTGCAGAACAGGAGAAAAACTGACCAAGAAAAAAGGAAATTCACACTTATCTATCCCACAAACCACTCGAGCTACTGGTGACCACATCCAAATGCTGAATCAGCAAATTAGATCTGGAGAACAGAGAATTATGGGTAAGGGGCAGAGCTCGAACTATACAGCCTAAGTCTAACAAAGTGGCTAAAGTCAGATCAGAGACCCATCAGTTGAGAAATGGACAAAAAAGTAATCAGATACTACTTTACATACGTTGGTACCAGGCTAGCCATAACAATTCCCTGGCTAGTTCTTCCCACAATATGTATTTCTCTCGACACCTGTCTAGCAGGCGGACTGACATGATCACCAGGGCGAATTTCATATCTCCCATGCAATTGTCAAGGTTCCTTTTGAAGAGGTCCAAAGAGGAGTTCTGCTTCACATGTATGGGCAGTCTATTCCAGAGTCTGGGGAGTATTTTGGTCAGGAACCTATCCCTCCAGCATGCTCTATTCATTGTGACAAGGTTTAGATCCTTGGAGCATGTGGCTCTGAGGGACTGGGATTTCTTTAAGTGTAACATGTCCAACAGCTCTGGGTTTGACATGGCCTTGTATGTTCAGCAGACATCGCCTCAGAGTAGACGATATACGAGAGAGTATAGTTGGAGTTTTTTTTAGACGGTCAGCTTAGGGCATCCGATTTAGGCCTGTGATTCTTTTAATGAAGGTATTTCTGCGGCCTTTCCAGTTGTTGCAGATGTCTTGAGAGGTACATACCAAACGGGGCGTTGTATTCTACAATGGGTCTAATGAGGGATGAGTACAGTGGGACAATGACCTTTTTTCTGGATGAAAAGCCCTTAGGGATGAGGTGGGCCACATAGGATTTCCTGACTGTTGTGGCAATGTGGTTATCGAAGGTGAAACCACTGTCCACCTGTGTCCCTAAGTCTCTTATCACACATTTGGTGTTTAGTGTACTGCCACCTATGTGGCTATTCACGGGTACATGTTTTTTCCCAAAGAACAACTAAATCTTTCTTGGCATTGAGCTTGAGCCCATGGCTCTGGCACCAAGCATCTGTTTCTGTAAGGCCCTTTTGTAGAATATCCACATCATCTGGGGATCCAATAACGGCTCCCAGTTTGCAGTCATCTGCAAACTTTGTTAGCCAGAGTCCCTTAGTGCTGGCCTGTACTTCAGAGAAGTAGATGCCAAACAAGAGCAGCTCCAGGACTGAACCCTGAGGTACTCCACTTGTCTGGAGCTGGATTTGGAGTCGGCTACTTTTACAGTGTGGGTTCTGTCAGTAAGCCAGTTGGAAACCCGAGTGACGTAGGGATTAATGCCCAGCTTAGTAAGTTTATCTATGATTCCAGAGTGGGGGATGGTGTTGAAGGCCTTGGCGAGGTCCAGATAAGCTGTATGGACCACCATACCCTCGTCCACAGCTCTGGAGACTGATTCGAAGAAGTCAATCAGGTTCAGGAGACGAGATCGGCCCTTCACGAACCCAAACTGGCTGGGGTCCAGAGTTTGAAGGTTGCCAATGTCTTTGTTTATACGTTCCATGACCTTGCATATCAGGCTCATCAGACTGATGTGGGGGTAGTTCCCAGGATCCAAGGTGGATCCCCCCTTCTGGAGTGGGATAGCTGTAGCTGTTGGGCATGAAGCCTGAGGTAAGGCTATGATTAAACATGACACTTAGGTGAGGTGCCAGTTCATTTTGTAGTTCATGTAGTACACAGCCCGGAATGTTGTCTGGTCCCATGGATGCTGTATTCTTAGCTTTGGAGAGTCTGTTTTTTTTTATCTGTGTGGCCATTATTACCGGAATTTGGCAATCTTTCGGTATTGAGATGGGCACTTTAGGGGGGGGGGGGGTGAAGTTGGCACTGAATCGATCTGCCATGATATTGGCAACATCCTTGGGATCAGTACATTTAATGCCATTCTGTTGCAGCTCAGAGCAGATCTGAGCATTGCCATTTAGATTCTTGACAGCTATAGAATGCCTTGTGGCTGTCTTTGGAATCTTTGGCAATTTTATTTTCGTAACTAGCTTTGGAGGATTTTATGAAGGATCCCAGCTTCTTACTGAGGCTGGTAAGGGAGAATTTGCATCCTGGGATTTTCTTCTTTTCTGCAACAGTTTCTTCCTTTTGTTGTAAAGTTTGTTTATGGCAGGGGACCACCAGATTGGCTTCCTTTTTCCTGGAGGAGAGCATCTTGGTTCTATTTGGGATGGCACGATTCATGCACGAGTGGATGTGCTCATACAGTGCCTTAGTGTAGGATTCAGTAGTCGAACTTTCAGTTCCCGTCTGCATGGGTGTCATGAAGTTTGTCACTTCTGACTTGAGTAGCATGAAGTTGGCTTTGGAGAAGTTTTTTACGGAGGTTTCCTTACTGGGGTGTGTGTGGGGGGGTGTGGATGTCAAGGGTGATTAGCTTATGGTCAGACCTGACCAACGAGGGGGTGTCCATAGGTGTGGAGCATTGATTTCCCATGTTGGTAATGACCAGGTCTACGATATTGGAGCCCCTGGTTGGACTATGGATTAGTTGATCCAGGGCACTGGAATTTATGAACTCCAAGAACCGTTGGGCAAAGGTGTTGGTACACGAGTAGTTTTCCCAGTTAATGGCAGGGTAGTTGAAATCACCCAGTATTAGGATGTTTGGTTGTATCTTAATATTTTCCAGTACGTTTAGAAAGGTGCAGTGAAAATCTTGGGGCATGGTGGGGGAATCTGTAGCAAGCTGCAATTTGGATTGCAGTCTTACCTAGTGTTAGCTGCACCTGGAGAATTTCAGACGCATTGTGATGGGCAACTAGCCTGGTGGTGTGAATATCCTTGGTGAATACGGACACTCCATCTTTAGTGATTCGGTCCAGGTTTGGTGGCCAAAACGTGTGGTAAGAGTTGTAGCCTGGTATTGCAGGGGTGCTCTCTGGAGCCTTGAACCAGGTCTCAGATACTGCACAGATCAATTGCCTGAATTAAACCATGAACCAGACCCAGTAAGCTACTCCTATCCAAAGAAAATTGAGTGGTGGATACATGGTTGGCTTTATGTTTCTTTTGACAAGAAAAATGGGACCAGCCATGTTACTGATGGCAGCAGCTGCTTCCCCAGGGATAGGCACAGCATTCTGACAACAGAGAAAACCTGTTCCTTTTCCCAGGACCGACAAGAGTGGCTCACCGAGGGGATGCAGACAGCAGCAGGGGATGTGCTTAACCCTTGGTCTGCAGGAGCTGTAGATGCTACACAGGGTTGCCAGATTTCCAGCCCCCCAGGTAGGGACAAAAAAAAAAGAAGGTCTCGCACGGCAAGTGAAGACCAAAAAAAAAAGGTCTTTAATGCGGAACACAGTCCCACATTAAAGAACAGTAGCTCAGTAGTCCTGCACTAAACACGGAGCTTCTCGTGTTTAATGCATTGCAGTTCCGCATTCAACACAAGTAGCTCCGTGTTTAGCGATTTTCGATTGGCCCGTATGCCAGGTATACGGGACAATAAAAAAAAAAACAAAAAAACAAACAAAGCGGAGGCTGGCCGGGATTTAAACCGGCAGGGCGGGACTCGGGAACAGGCTGCTGATCTCGGGACAGTCCCGCCCAAATAGGGACGTCTGGCAACCCTGATGCTACACCAGAGAAATCCAGGGTAAAAGATGAGAGTTCTGAGGTGGAACCAATGGCCACAGCACAGTCACCCTCCTGCGGCTGAGGCAAATTGCTAGCATGCTGTGGTGGTAAAGGCTGTTTACTTGAACTTCTTTGGGGTGTCTGGAAAAAGGACCAACAGTGGGATTGGTAGTTTGTTCATGGTCAAGCTGAAAATGGTGCCTCTTTTGTGGGAAAGGCAAGCAGCAATTGCTGGTAAATATTACCAGTCCACAAAAGTTACTTTAACAGAAAAACACAGTAAATAAAACACTTCAAAAACACTATGCCATCCCCACAAGTGAAAAACATGCACAATTTCTTCAAAGAAAGAATGTCTTCAGTTGCTTTACACTACTACTAAACAGAAAAAAAAAAAACAGATGCTATGTTTAAAAGTATGTTACAGTCCAGAGACAGTCTGTTAAAACACAACATGCATAGCTTTGCAGTAACTTTCCTGACGAGGAAAGTAAAACAATGAAATTAAGAAAATGGAAGTTTTTCTTTCCCCAAGCAGAACTTACCTGCCCAGCAAAGGAAAGAACTTACCTGCCCAGCAAAGGAAAGCACAAGCCAACCACTGATCCTTGAAATCCGCAGGGGAGCAAATTCTTCTACAGCAGTAAAGCTCTGAAAGGCTTCACTCCCAAGCATGTATTTTACACGCAGCTCTGTTTGAGCTGCCTGTGCCCTGAAACTTTGGAAACTGTTATATACTTGGCAGGATGTCATATCACTGCAAGATATATGATACCTAGCTATGGCTACTGAAGCAGTTATGAATATGATAAACACTGCAGAATGCCAATGAAGCAGTAGGAATGGCAAATTGCACTTGGTGTGAAGAGCTGAATTCAGTAGTAGGAAATCAGAATTTTTCATGGTATAATAACTGAGCTAGACTGAACAGAAATTATTTTTCACAGGAAAAATGTGTATTTGACTGAAGCGCTGATACGCATCCAATAACTACTTCAAATCATGCACTGATAAAAACTAAGATAAAGAAGTGGAAAGTAAAAATAAGACACTGGCACTTTCCTACTTACCTGTTAAAAGGAGAGGCTTTGATGGAATGCATAGTGGAAATTACTTGAAAGTTAGTAGGGAAAACAGAAATTTCTTCAGAAAGGATATCTAGTGAGTGATATAAAATGAAAATGTAGTTTAAAATGGGGCAGAAACAAAAGAGAAAGAAATGGGAAAGAAGCAATAGGAATTATTTAGATGAGCTAAAGTACAGTTGTGTCAGATTTACCATAACTGTAGAAGTTTGAGCAGATCAATGTTGCAGTACTGATTCTTGGGGTCTTCTTACCATGTAGAAGCCCACCATCTGCATGATTTCCAGAGTCTTTGCAACATCCTTAGCCGATGGCCAAAGCAGGGCCAACACCTGGACATTGGGGTATAAGGTTGTCCACTGATGCCACCTTCAGGTCTTTCTAAGCAGTGTAGAAACAATCTGATGCCAGAGGACAGCATGACCTCCCCCAGATGCCTACGTTAGCAAGAGCAACGCACCAGGAAGGAGGAGAGGAGATGTTGAAGGATATATCTTCAACAGTCTCCTCTCTCCCTTACACCCAGCAAGGGGGAAAGGAAAGCATCTGCAGACAGAAGGGTTGGAGGGTGGGAGCTTGTACTGCAATATTGATCTGTTCAACCACCTACAATTATGCTGTGTGTGACACAACCGTAATACGTACTTCGCAGTCAATGCTTCATTAATTTTTTTGGGAGCAATCCCAAAGCTAGTGGAAGGGTGGGAGGAGAAACTGTTTGCCATTAGGAAATAAGGTTTTGTGGGATGCCAATAGCAAACCCTGCTATAGCTTTTGAAGTGATGTCCAGATGGTAATGTTTTGTAAAGGTGTGCACTGAAATCCAGGTGGCAACTTCTAGGATGACATGTGTAGGAACTCCATTGAAGAGGGCAGTAGAGACTGCCCTGTGCCTGGTGGAATGGGCTTTGACATGACCACAAAGGAGTTTTCTATGGTGAGTGCAGCATAACCTAATGCAACTGGCTATCCATTTGGTTATGGTTGGTTTGGATACAGATCTGCTCTATTTCCCATCTGCAAAAGCCACTAATAGTTGCTCTGCTCGCTTGGGGGGGGGGGGGGTTTGGGGGGGGGTTGTCCTGTGATATCCACGGAATGAAGGAATAGCTCTGCTTTATTCTGAACGTTTGGAAAGAAAAATGACAGGATAACCTAGCTTAGAGACCATTCTGATACCACTTTAGGCACGAAAGATGAATTAGTTCTAGGAGCTACCACATCCCTGTGAAAGGTTGAAAGGGTCTTTGCATACAAGGGATTGTAGCTTATAAAACCTTGCTGAACTGATAGCAATTAATAAAGTGGTCTTTTAAGTGAGCATCTCTAATGGGGCAGATGATATTGGTTGAAAGGCAGGCAGGATGAGTTTTTCTATTTAGTAATTGAAATCTCGGGTAGGAACTGGGTTCCTTCTGGGTGCGCCCTCAAGTGAATGATCATTTTTAGAAACTGCTTCAGGTGGGGGTTAGAGTTTATGTGAAGGGAATGGAGCAGGCAAGATGAGATGGCAGAGGCATGCACCTTAATTCTAGAGTAAGAAAAGTCCCTGGGTGAACAGACATGAAAGGTATTGTAGTACGAAACTGATGTCTGTCTGAGGAGGGCTGGTATGCTTGCTATAACACCACATGGAAAATCTCTTCTATTTTGTTAGGAATGATTTTCTAGTGGTGCATTTCCTGGCTTCCTTAAGGATGGCTAGCAACCTTTTTGGTGTTAATACCCAATCTTCCAGGAAAAAAATTCCTCTAGGTTACTGGTTTGAGTGTGGGCAGGCAAGGACGGAATACTGATTGCTAAGAAGGTCTATCTCCTGCAGGAGAGGGTGGAATCTTCCTTTAATGAGAGTCAAAGTAAGAATTATGCTTGGTCGGTCTGTCTGTCTGTCCTGACCTTTATCAATACCCTAGAAACTGCAGTAAGGGTGGAAAGTCGAACAGAAACAGGTTGGTCCATTTGAACAAGAATGCAACTAAATTTAAATGTCGCTGCCTGATGGATTCTGGAACAGAACTTCTGAAGTTGTCTATTTTGGTGGGAGACGAAGCTCTTTCAAGGGAATTCCCCACTGGAAGGTCAAGTCCAGGAAAGTTTCCCTCTTCAGCATCCATTCACTGAGGTCCAGAAGATGCCTGCTTACGAAGTCTGCCAGGATAATGCTGTAAGAGTCAGTTTTATGTCTTGTGCTGTAAGCCTTATCTACATAGCAAGGCTGCACAAGGCATAGGAAAGGATGCACCTGTTGATTATGCACCACATGACTGTGGTGTTGTCTATCCAAATCTGTTAAGTTCACTGGTGTTAGGCTCTGTTGAAAGGCTTTCATGGCTAGGCAGACAGCTAACAACTCTTTTTGAGTTTATATATAATTTCCTCTAATCTGGGGTACAGATGCCTGCATCTTCATGGTCCCCTGTTGAGATCCCCAGGTTATGTCTGAGTTGTCTATATCAATAGTCAGCTGCCTCTGGCAGAGGAAAGGTTTGCTCCTGGATTCTGTAAAATGGTGTTTTTCCACCATAGCAGCTCCTTTTTTTAGGCATTGAAGGAAAGGCAGGAGAGCTGCCAGGGGCTGAGAATATTCTTCCCATGAATGTTTTAGGAACCACTGCAGCTTACTCGTACAGTTTTGCAAGGGGGATCATTAGTATGCAAGAAGGTAGAAATATGGTATTAGTTAGTTGCTCAGCATAATGCAGCCGAGGTTATCCAAGTGAAACTAACTCTGGGCAAAACTGCAATCCAAATTGTAGCTTGCTACAGATCACCCACCATGCCCCAGGATTCCCACTCCTCTTTTCTTGATGTACTGGAAAATAATAGGGTTCAACCAAACACCCTAATAATGGGCAATTTCAACTACCCCATCATTAACTGGGAAAACGTACCAACTCCTTCGCTCAACGCTTTCTGGAATTCATAAACTCCAATGCCCTGGATCAACTTATTCACACCCCCACCAGGGGCAAAAATATCCTAGATCTAGTCATTACCAACATGAGTGACCGGTGTTCCACACCTGAAGTCAACGCCTCATTGGTCCGATCCGACCATAAGCTAACTACCCTAGATATCCACATCTTGCCCCCACCCCGCATTAAGGAAAACATGGTAATAAATTTCTCCAAAGCCAACTTCATGCTTCTTAACACAGAAGTGGTGAACTTCATGACACCCATGCAGATGGGCAATACAGTTACGACTACTGAATCCTACACAACTGCACTTTATAAGCACTTGCAAGAGTGCATGGATCATGCAATCCCAAAAAAAAACAAGACGCTATCCTCCAAAAAAAAGGAAGCCAATCTGGTGGTCCCCTGCCATAAACAAACTGTACAACAGAAGGAAGAAACTGTTGCAAAAGAGAGTAAAATCCAATGAGTGGAGGAGCTCCCGGGTCAGTCTCAGTAAGAATCTGCGATCCCTGATAAAATCCTCCAAAGCTAGTTATGAAAAAATCGCCACTGATTCCAAAGACAACCACAAAGCGTTCTATAGCTAGGTCAAGAATATCAATGGCAACACTCAGATCTGCTCTGAGTTACAGCACAATGGCACTAAATATACAGACCCAACTGATACTGCCAACATCCTGGCAGATAGGTCAGTGCTAACTTTACCCCCCCTCTCACCCCCTAAAGAGCCCATTTCTATACCGGAAGAATGGAAAGTTCCTGTAATCACGGCTGCACAGGTAAAAACCACACTCTCCAAAGCCAAGAACAAAGCATCCATGGGACCAGACAACATCCCAGGCTGCGTTCTACATGAACTACAGAACGAACTGGCACCCCAACTAAGTACCATGTTCAGTCATAGCCTCACCTCAGGCTTTGTGCCTGCTGAATGGCGCACAGCGATGGTTATCCCACTCCACAAGGGGGGAGCCACCACACACCCAGGGAACTACCGCCCCATTAGCCTGATGAGCCTGGTCTGCAAGGCCATGGAACGCATCATCATGGAACTTATAAACAAAGACATTGGTAATCTCCAAACACTGGACCCCACCCAGTTCGGGTTTGTAAAAGGCAGATTATGTCTCCTAAACCTGACAGACTTCTTTGAAGCAGTCACCAAAGCTGTAGACAAGTGTAAGGTGGTTCACAAAGCCTATCTAGATCTTGCCAAGGCTTTCAACACCATCCCCCATTCTGGAATTATAGATAAACTCACTAAGCTAGGTATAAATCCCTATGTCACAAGATGGGTTGCCAACTGGCTCACTGACAGAACCCACACTGTGAAAGTAGCAGACTCCAACTTTTTGGCATTTTCCGGCTTGCTAAAGTTTATATCTGTAACAGTAACAGTACTTGGAACACATCTAGAGCCTGTTTACTGCATTTCCTGTGTTGCACTTAATTTAAAATTGTTTTTTTCTCTAAAAACTGCATTTTACCTGATTTTGGCCTAGCACTCAAGTGTGGGGTCATTTATTGCACTGTTGTGATTATTTTGCTGCTTGTGTATCTCTGCTATCTTTAAATTTCAACAAAAAGAAAACAAAAACAAAAAAATCTTGCTTTTTTCCCACTTTCTGAAAGTTAAGAAAGTTCAGTTACAGATTTGCTATTCTGAACTGTTTGTAAGTTTCTAGAAGGCCAGTGCTTGCTTGGGCTAAAGGGAAGTCGCTGTGTTCACCAGTGGGAGTGGTTAACACTGAACAGCCCGCCTGTCTCTGGAGGAGTGGTTACTATCTAGAAGCTGTAGTTTTATTGGCCATTTTGGGTCAATTCTAAACTCCTTGATCTCTCTCTTAAAACCCTACAAATCTCTTTTTGCGCGGTTTTGCGCACTGAGCAGCGTCAGGCAGCGCCGCCTAAACAGGTTTAAACTATTCCAGGCTCCACAAAGTCTGCTGTTCACCTTTTCCCTTAGAACTGTTCAGACTCTCAAAGTAATCACTCTATTCTCTTTCTAAAGCCCTGCACTTGCTCAGCTCTTATAAGGAAACACTAACTATAGCACTACACCCTCCTTGACTTCTCATAAGTATTAGACTCCCGATTGGTCCTTCCTGCTCAAGTGAAAAATCAGTTCCCTTCCCTAATCTGATCAGTAAAAAAAATAGTTCCCTATACTAATCTGGTATGTCCAACGGTCAGTTTCAAGGTTACTCTCCAGTCCGGCTGGTGAATCTGGGAATTTTGAGGCAATGTTACAATTGCCTTATGTACACAGACAACCCTCTCCTCCTTCCAACAAACTCTAATACATGTGAGAGATGCAGTTACACAGCCAAACTGGAGGCAGAGCTCTCTCAACCCAAGACTGGCACAGTCAGTCAGGAGGAAAAGGTAACCACCCACACCACAAATCCAGTCTCACACAGACCAATTGCATCTGCATACCCAACACATAAACACACAAAAACATACTCGGAGGCTCTAAATAAAAATCTGCCTAAACAGCAAAGACCTCCTAAGCAGATATCCAAGCAACAGCCACCCTCAACAATACCCACAAATCACATATCTCACAAAATCAGTGTGCCTCACAGTCACAGCCCATAAGGCCAAACAACACACTAAATACACTTGTTATAGGGGACTCTATTGTCCAGCACACTGACGTCCCACTCACCAGACTGAACAAGGAGAAGGTCACTGTAAGCTGCCTGTCGGGTGCCAGGATCTGCCACATAACGCAAGCACTCAGGTCACTCCAAAGCAAGTACAAGTATGACTCCGTCATTGTCCATGCTGGTGTGAATGACCTGAGACATACCTCCCTGGACTACATGAAGAGACAGAGTAGCTCTCTGACCATGTAGCCCAGGCTGGTATGTCCCTGACCTTGAGTAGCAACTTGCCCTCACCAAGAATGATGCCACAGTATAAAGACAAAATGATCAGTTTCAACAATTGGCTAAAGTATTGGTGTCATTCAAAGGGGATCCAGTGTCTGTCAGCCTGGGATGACATGCTCGACAAGCCACATTGCTTCGCTAGGGACGGCTTGCACCTGTCACCCTTAGGCTTTCGTATACTGGCCAAGGCTCTTGCCACCCCCATTGTGCCTTTTTTAGGCAAGGCTCAAACGACAAACCAACCTCCATAGACAACCCAAAGATAAAAAAACTAAAGGTAATGCTACTCAATGCCAGAAGTCTAAACCTCAAGATGCACGCACTCGAGACTCTCCTCAGTATGGAGAAAATAGATGTCTGTGCAGTAACAGAAACCTGGTTCAAGGCTCCTGAAAGCACCCCAGCACTACCAGGTTATAACGCATACCATGCGTTTCAGCCCCAAAACTCGGACCAAAGCACAAAAGGAGGGAGAGTATCTATATTTATCAAAGATACCTACACCTCCAGGTTAGTGGCACTGCACGAAGCATCGGAAACCATCCATGTGCAACTAACAGTGGGCAAAACTGCCTTTCAGTTTGTAGCCTGCTACAGAACACCCTCCCTATTACAGGAACCTCACTTGGCATTCCTGAGAACACTGGAGAATATGAAGGTCTCTCCAAACACTATGTTATTGGGTGACTTCAACTACCCAAACATTGACTGGGAAAACTACTCAAGCCCAAACACCCTCGCCCAACGGTTCCTTGAATTTATAAACTCTAATGCAATGGAACAACTGGTCACCACTCCCACAAGAGGGAACATTTTGGACCTGGTCATCACCAACATGGGAACTCTATGTTCCACACCAGAGGTAAACCCCTCATTGGTAAGATCAGACCATAAACAAATTTCCCTGGACATCCATATCCCGTCCCCACCCCCAGCCAAGGAAATCACTAAAGAATTTCTCCAAAGCCAACTTTGCACTTCTCAAGACTGAGGTGGAATCCTTCAAAGCCCCTGGGCCAGAGGATAATACAGCCCAATCCGCAGAATCCTTTACAAATGCATTCTATGAGGCACCTGCAGGAATGCATGGATCGTGCTATCCCAAATAAAACCAAGACTAACAGGAGACTGGTCTGGTGGACCCCAGCCATAAATAAGCTATACAACAGAAGGAGGAAGCTACTACATGACAGAGCAAAATCCCAAAAAGGGAAGGCATCTCTGATCAGTATTAGCAAGAAACTTCGATCCCTCATAAAATCATCAAAGGCCAGTTTCAAAAGAAAAATTGCCCTAGACACTAAAGATAATCACAAGGCCTTCTTTAGTTATGTCAGAAACATGGGCGGAAACTCCCAGATATGCTCTGAATTGTTTCATAATGGTACAAAATATACCAAACCTACAGACATAGCCAACATCCTGGCAGGCAGATTCAGCGCAAACTTCTCCCCCCCTTCCCCCCCAAAGGAGCAAACACCTATCCCAACTGAATGTAACCTCCTTGACATCACAGATGCACAGGTGAAAGCTGCCCTTTCCAAAGCAAAAAAAACAGCATCTATGGGACCGGACGGTGTCCCAGGCTGTGTCTTACACGAGCTCCAAGAAGAACTGAACCCTCACATTAAGTCACTGTTCAAACTTAGCCTTACTGCAGGATATGTACGCAAAGAATGACGTACAGCTACAGTGGTCCCACTCCACAAAGGTGGTGCCACAACGGACCCCGGAAACTACTGCCCCATAAGCCTGATTAGCCTGGTCTGTAAAGCTATGGAGCGTATCATGAAACTCATAAACAAAGACATTGGGAGCCTCCAGACACTGGACCCTACCCAATTTGGCTTTGTTAAGGGCAGATCTTGCCTCTTAAACCTAGTTGATTTCTTTGAAACAGTTACCAAAGCCATAGATGAGGGCAAGGTAGTCCACACAGCCTACCTGGACCTCGCAAAAGCCTTCGACAAAATACCCTACTCAGGCATCATAAATAAGCTTACCAGCTTAAATATCAACCCCTATATCACAAGATGGGTTGCAAACTGGCTCAGAGATAGAACCCACATGGTCATAATCACAGGTGCCATGTCCGAATCCAAACCAGTTACAAGTGGCGTCCCACAGGGCTCAGTTCTGGGGCCTCTCTTGTTCGGTATATACTTCTCTGAGGTTCAGGCTAACACGGGGGGATTATGGCTGACAAAGTTCGCAGATGACTGCAAACTGGGGGCCATAATCGAATCTCCAGCTGACACAAGCATCCTCCAAAAGGGTCTCACCGAGACGGATGCTTGGTGCCAGAACCACGGCCTCAAGCTAAATGCTAAAAAGTGCATAGTCATCCCCTTTGGGAAAAACAAGATGCCCACAAATTACCACATAGGCGGTAATAAATTAAATACGGAAGAAGTAATGAGAGATTTGGGGACCAACGTAGATAGTAATCTCTCCTTTGATAATCACATTGCCAAAGTGGTTAGAAAGACCTTCTATATAGCCCACCTTATCACGAAAGGGATCGCATCTAGATTGAGAGGTTATTGTGCCCCTCTACTCGTCACTCATCAGGCCCATAATTGAATACAATGCCCCTTTTGGGATATACCTTACCCGACACCTGCAGCAACTGGAGAGACCCCAAAAGTACCTCACCAAGAGGATCATGGGCTACAAACAAATGTCCTATGCAGCTCGACTAAAGAAACTCCAGCTCTACTCAGTTGCTTACCGCCTACTCAGAGGCGATCTATGCCTGACGTACAAAGCCATGTCAAACCCAGAATTAATGGACATGCTCCACCTCAAAAAATCCAAGTCCCTTAGAGCTACACGCTCCAGGAACCTAAACCTCAGCACAAAAATAAATAGGACATGCTGGAGGGACAGATTCATTTCCCAGAGGCTCCCCTCACTCTGGAATAGAATCCCAATTCATGTTAGACATAGCCCCTCGCTGACCCTCTTCAAGCGAAATTTGGATGCGTGGAAATTCACCCCTGGGATCTCTCCTGTGTCCCTGCAAGACAGAGGCACAGTAAACTAATCTTAAAAGGGTACCTTCTGTGACCTACTTTACAGAGGCACAGTAGGCTAATCTAATAGGGAGGCGGAAGCCAAATACACTCTGGCTAGGCTTATAAATACCCTACGGCAGATAGCCTAGTATCTACCTATGAACCTATAAATCTGACTTCAGACCAGTGACAAGTGGAGTGCCACAGGGTTCGTCCTTGGTCCTCTCCTGTTTGGTATCTGCTTCTCTGAAGTACAGGCTAACACAGAAGGTCTTTGGCTAACGAAGATCACAGATGACTGCAAACTAGGAGCCATAATCGAAACTCCTAACAATGTGGACATCCTACAAAAGGGCTTCACTAAGACAGATGCCTGGTGTCAAAGCCATGGCCTCAAGCTCAATGCCAAAAAGTGCATTGTCATCCCCTTTGGTAAAAACTCTGTACCCATGAAAGTACAGTTGTGTACCTACCATAAATGTAGATGTTCGAGTGTATTCACTGGGTTATCCTGCTGGCAGGCTATCCGCAGTCAGCCAGAATTCCAAAGTCTAGGTCAGACGTCGGTTGCTGTCTCCTCTTCCCTGACGTCAGTGCGCCAGGGGTATAAAAGATGCAGCAGACGCCATTTTCTTTAGTTTTTCTTGCCCCAGATGTCAGGTGCCCCAAATAGGTAGGCTGAAAAATGTACCAATAAGAAATGCAAGCATAAAAATAACATTTCCTTCATCTACAAGCAAATACACCAAAAAGGTTGCATAGGATAAAGAAGTGCAGATAAGTCCCAGCAAAGAGAAGGGGTTGGTGGGTGGGTAACCTGGACTGCAACAGTGAATACACTCGAACATCTACATTTATGGTAGGTACACAACTGTACTATGTTCATCGAGTTTCACTGTTGCAGTCATTACTCTTGGGTAGAATCCCAAAGCTGAGGATGGGTGGCTGGGCTAAATAGGATTAGGAGAGGCTATGAGGCCCTGCAGAACTGCAGTTGCGAAGCCTGCTCTGGACTTAGAGTAGAGAGGCAAATAGTAGTGCTTTGTAAAAGTGTGCACTGAACTCCAGGTTGCAGCCTCTAAGATTTCTTTGGTTGGTACTCCTCTGAGGAAGGCTGCTGCTCTGGTGGAATGAGGCCTAATGCCCTTACGCACTGATTTGCCATGTTGAAAATAGCAGAAGTGGATGCAATGGCCTATCCATTTAGAAATACTCTGTTTTGAGATCGCCTTTCCTTGTGATCCTGCAGCATATGACACTAAAAGTTGCTCAGTCTTTCTGAAAGCTTTAGTTCTGTCCAAGTAGAAGAGTAACTGCCTGTGTATGTCCAAAGAATGCAGAATTTTCTCACCCTTGTTCTGTGGATTTGGGTAAAAGGTAGGCAAGTGAATGGTTTGGTTGAGGGCCACACTGGACACCACCTTAGGCATAAATGCAGGGTTTGTCCACGGAGAAACCCTGTCTGGATGAAAAATGATGAAAGGTTAAACAGCCATGAGTGCTTGTAACTCCGAGACTCGCCTTGCAGAGGTTATGGCTAGGAACAGAGCTGTTTTCCAGGATAAGAATTTTACATCTGCTGTTGATGCTGGCTCGAAAGGAGGCAGTATGACTTTTTCCAAAACATAATTGAGGTCCCAGGCTTAATGTTTTTGGCCCCTCTGAGGTACTGCCTTATTAAAGGATGAGAAAAGATAGGTGGTTCTGTATTGTAATGTGCAGAAATGGCAGAGGCATGAATCTTAATTGATGAGAAGGAAAGGCCTTTGTTCAGCATCTCAATTAGGTATTGTAAAATCTGAGGAATATTTGGTACAGACGTCTCAATGGCTTGTTCCTGGTTCCAAGCACAGAATCTCTTCCATTTTTCTGCATAAGATTTTCTGGTACTGGGCCTCCTGGCCTCCAAGATAACATCCATAACAGCTTTTGAAAGAGGAGTGTTCTGAATGACTACATTATCCGCCATGCTGACAAATTTAAGGTCCCGAGTTGGCTGTGCAGGACCTGATTGTTTTGTTGGGTCAGCAAGTGAGAAGTTTGAGGCAATATCCATGCTGGACCTTGAGACAAGCTCTTTAGGATTGGATACCAGTGCTGGTGTGGCCAGTGTGGTGCAATCGGAATCATTTTTGGCTTCTCCTGTCTGACCTTTAGGAGTACTCTGGGAAGGAGAGGCAGTGGGGGAAATGCATTTACTGTTATATTTTTCCAGCTGAATGATAGGGCATCCACTTTCCATGCTTGCTTGTGGTAAATCCTTGCGCAAAATTTCTGCAATTGACAGTTGTGAGGGGAGGTAAATAGATCTATGTCTGGGCATCCCCATTTCCTTATTATCATCCTAAAGACTTGTGGATCCAGTTTCCATTTGTGGGGATCCATGAGGTTTTTGCTTAGTTCGTCTGCCAGAGTAGTTTTTCCTGGCAGGAATTGTGCTTGCAGGTGAACTTGAAAAGCCAATGCTGTGTCCCATAAGGTCATTGCTTGTCTGCAGAGGGGGTAGGAATGTGTACCTCCCTGATTGTTTATGTACCACATGACCGTAGTGTTGTCTGTCTATCAGTAACTGTCCTGGATAAAGCAGGTCCTTGAAAGTTGTCAGGGCATTTTGAACAGCTAGCATCTCTTTTTGATTGATGTGAAGATGCCTCTGGTTTGCAGGCCATGTGCCCTGAATACATTTTACTGCCATATGGGGCCCCCAGGCATAATCTGATGCATCTGTTGTCAGTGTCTGTCTAACTGTGGGTAAACTGAATGGCAGACCCTTGTTGTGGTGACAGGCATCTGCCACCATCGAAACTCCTGTTGTGGGCAGGGAATGAATGCAATTACTGTCTCCAGGCTGTGGCAATGCTGAGTCGAAACACTTTTCAGATACCATTGTAGTTTCCTCATATGCAGTCTGGCATATGGAATTAGTAGAATGCAGGATGCCATGAAACCCAAAGCCTTCAGGATTTTCCTTGATGATAGGTGGGCTTTTGTTGCCATTTTCTTGAAGTAAGCAGTCAGCTGTTTTTGTTTGTCTGGCGTGAGATAAGCCATCTGGGCGGTTGTATTTAAGCTTGCACCCAGGAATATTACCTCTTGAGAGGGTACTAGTTTTGATTTCTTTTCGTTTACTGTGTACCCTAAGCCAATTAGAAATCTTTTTAGAAATGCCAGATGCTTTAGAAAAGTGTCTTTGTTCTCTGCTTGAATTAGGCAGTCGTCCAAGTAGGGATATATTTGAATTCCTTTTTGTTTGCAAAATGCAATTACTGGTGCCAGGCATTTTGTAAAGACCACGGGCGCAGTAGATAAGCCAAAGGGCAGTGCAGAGAATTGGTAATGCATTGAGCCAGCTATGAATCTGAGGTATCTTCTGCAAGATTGTCTGATTGGGACATGCAGGTATGCCTCTTTTAGGTCCAAAGTTACGAGCCAAGCCCTTTTGCCCAGTATGGGCAGTAGCTGCTGAAGAGTCAACATCTTGAATTTTGGAACTTACAGAAACGTATTTAGTATAGATGGGTCCAGAATTAGTCTCCAGGTTTTGTCCTTCCTGGGTACTAGGAAAAGTCTGGAGTAAAATCCTTGCCCTTGCTCTTGTGGTACTTGCTGAATGGCCCTCATGTCCATGAGGGCTGTAATTTGTTTTTGTGCCTCTGCCCATTGATTGTGTGGCAGGTCTGGCATGCCCTTTGACCTTGGTAGAGTGTGAAAATGGAACCTGTAGCCTTGGGACACTATGTTCAAGACCCATTTGTCTTGGGTAACGATTTGCCAATTTGATAAAAAAAGTGCTAGTTTTCCCCAGGGGCTGTCAAAAGAAAACTATTTGGAACTGGTAGAGGAAAGTCATTTGGACGGTTTCCTGTAAGGCTGTAATTTGTTGTCTCCGCTTTTGGAGGTAGGAGCACCCCATTGTTTAGGCCTGTATGAGCCTTGGGGCTGAGATCTGCCTCTGGGACGCCTGTATCTGCCTCTTTGTGGTCTTATCTGAGACTGGAAAGGACCAATTTTTAGAAGGCCAGTTCCTGCTAAACCTGGGTGGCTGTACCTGTAAGAAATCCTTGACTGTCTGCATGGATTTTGCTTTATCCTCCATTTTTTTCAACACCTCTTCTGCTTTAGTACCAAACAAAGTATCATGCTGTAATGGTGCATCTAATAATTTTGCTTTAACATGATCAGGCAGATTTTGTTCCTTTAACCAAGCATGCTTTCTAATAACAGAACCTGTAACAGCGGCCCTGCAAGAGACCTCCAGTGAATCATAACCACATTGCAAAGTATGCTTTCCCACTTGTTCAGTTGCATGCAATAAATCCTGCAACTCCTTGTTCTCTGAACATTCAGTATTTGTCAACATTTTCTGTTTAAGTAGCGACATTAAATATTGCTGATATTTAAGCATATGAAATTGACAATTTAAAGCCCTTACAGCCAGGGTAGCAGAAGTGTAAACTTTTTTCCACCATCTGTCTAGAGCCCTAGAATCCCTATCAGAGGGGACAGGTTTTTTGCAGTGGAAACTTTATCCCCCTTGGGACCCTGAGATATAGTTTCTGGGTCGGCAGCAGGGTTTTTATATAGGAATTTATGAGAATCCGGGACTCTGTAGTATCTGTCTGGCCTAGCAGGTTCAGGGGGTAAAGAGTCAGTGGACAGTCCAGACTCTGAAAATACATCATCTACAATGTCTAGAACAGGTGGATAAGCAAGGGGCTATGCTGGGGAAGAAGCAGGAAGTCTCCGAGTCTTTTCTTAGATTCAGAATAATCTTGGCTCTCCCAGTGGAAATGCTCCCTCATAGTATGCAGCGTCTCCCCAAAAGAATAGTCCTCAGGAGGAGAGACTGAAGGAATGGATTCTTCAGCATCAGAATCCTCATAGGGAAGCATGGAGTAATCCTGTTCAGAAGAGGAATCAAAGGAAATAGAAACCTGATCTGAAGAATCATACTCTGTCTCTTGCCTAGGCCTCTTATCAGGAGGCGTGGCTTAACATATAGTTGTGTATGCCTGAAGACACCCTCAGAAGCAGATGCCTGCTCAGCGGCTCCGGACCCATCTGAGGGATTGATTTCCGAGTGTCCAATACCTTGAGTTTCCAGAGGCCCAGTCGGCTCCACGTGGGAGTCAGTAGCGGCCTATGGCTACAGGTAGCGGGTGCCAGGGGCTGCGAAAGTGCCTCACTGAGAACTGGCGACTGGCCTAGAAGAGGCTTTGTCGTCGGTTTTGGACCTCGGATGCCTAACCTTGTCCTTGCGTTTTTTGTAAACTCCGGTTATCGAATGTTCCGCCGGCATTATATAATTAAATCTTCGGCCAAAGTAATAAAATGCAAAATAGAACCGATGCTTGATAGTGCGTTGGTTAAATCTATCACAAAACTGACAGCTAACTACGTTGCGATCAGGGCCTAGGCAAGGAATACATTAAGAGTGAAAATCCTTATGAGGTATTTCCTTCCACAAGAAATGCAATTGTTAACTTTTTCTGACATCGGTCTGGAACAAGAAAAAAGTTTCCCCAATGGGGTACTTAGCTTTAATGAAGACTTTGGTTCTGAAATTCAGATTTGAAAATCTCAGGAGTCGGCCGACCAGCACTTGCGAACTGCTTTTGCTTCGGGCACCGTACGGCAAGAAAGACTAAAGAAAATGGCGTTGGCTGCATCTTTTATACCCCTGGTGCACTGACGTCAGGGAAGAGGTGACAGCAACCGACTCCGGACCTAGACTTTGGAATTCTGTCTGACTGCGGGTAGCCTGCCAGCAGGATAACCCAAGAGTAATGACTGCAACAGTGAAACACGATGAACATCTACAACATAGGCGGCAGTATACTTAACACCAAAAGTGTGATAAGAGACCTTGGGACACAGGTGGACAGTAGTCTCTCCTTTGATAATCACATCACCACAGTAGTCAGGAAATCCTTCTACGTGGCCCACCATATCACAAAAGGTTTCTCATCCAGAAAAAAAGAGGTCATTGTTCCCCTCTACTCATCACTCATTAGACCCATTATAGAGTACAGCACCCCTTCTGGTATGTACCTCACAAGACATCTACAACAACTGGAAAGGCCACAGAAATACCTCACAAAGAGGATTACCAGCCTCAAACAGATGCCCTACGCAGACCATCTCAAAAAACTCCAGCTTTACTCCGTCGCATATCACCTACTCAGAGGTGATCTCTGCCTAACAGACAAAGCTATGTCAAACCCAAAGCTGTTGGACATGCTCCACTTAAAGAAATCCCAATCCCTCCAAGCTACACGCTCTAGGGATCTATACCTCGTCACCACAATAAACAGAACATGCCAGAGGGACAGATTCCTGTCCCACAGACTTCCCATACTCTGGAATAAACTATCTATCGATATCAAACAAAGCTTCTCATTAGCACTCTTCAAGAAAAATCTTGATGATTGGATGGGAAATAGGAAACTCACCCCGGGGACTACCTCTGTGGCTCTGCTCGACAGTGGCATAGGAAAATAATTTTATTGGGTGGCAAAAGCCAGGGTACCTTTTTGGCTGGGCTTGTATAGGCCCCAGGGCCGATAGCCTAGTACCTACCTATGAACCTATTGTATAGTAGTCTGTCTATTCAATAGGCAAACTAAAAACTTCTGCATACAAGGTAGCTTGTATTTTATTAGTTTTAGATATATATATATATATATATATATATATATATATATTACAGTTGTAGACTTGTTTTTGTTATTTATGAGTTACTGCAATTTAGTTTATAGAAAGGAAGAATTCAAAAATGTGTACTGTTATGATACTGTTAGAGGAATGCATTGGAGTCTTCAATATGGTGGATAAATGTGTCATATCTCTTAAAAGATTTTTTTCAAATACGCAGTATGGATACTTTCAATGTATTATCTGTTAATGTAAATGAAGTAAACAATGGGAACAAAAGTAATCATTAATGAGATATCTAAAATTGAATAGAGGAGGCATTAGATTTCTGTAAGAGACTCACCTGATAGATGAAAGGTATACAATATTTAAATAAAAAGAAGTTACGTCTTACCATAACATACCATCTGTATTGTTGATCCTCATTCAGTCATTACACATGGGTATCGGTTGCGAGCTCGGAACAGAGCCAGCCATTTTCCAAGCTCGCATCAGCTTCAAACTCTCAAGCTAAACTCTTTACCCACAACCCCCCTCTCCCTGTTACCTCAGATTGAGTTTGCAAGTTAAAGAAGGTGGAGGCTACCCTCTGGTCAAATAACCTAAGAGAACTGGATGGTGAGATCCACTAGAAACCACAGGAGGGGGAAGGAGGGTGGGTCGTAATGACTGAACGAGGATCAAGAATACAGATGGAACGTTATGGTAAGACATAACATAACTTCTTTATCTGACATTGTTAATCCTCGTTCATTCATTACGCATGTGACAGAGTCCACAGCTACCTCTATTCCTGGGATGCTCTCATGGAAGGACATTCCTGAGCACCACAGAACCGAAAGAGGCTCTTGCCCTGGAGGCCAAATCAAATTTGTAATGATCGATGAAGGTGTGAGGTGTAGCCCAAGTTGCAGCTGCACAGATGTCATATAAAGAAGCTCTGGCATGGAAGGCAGCAGAAGTTGTCACCGACCTTGTTGAATGAGCTTTCATGGTAGTAGGCAATGAGATATTACGTTGTGTGTAAATAAAGGTCACACAGTCCTTCAAACATCTAGCTAATGTGACCTTAGCAACAGTCGATCCTAATCTAGATCCAGAAAAGGCCAAAAATAACTGGTCAGATTTACAAAAGGGTTTAGTCCTGTTTAAGTAAAAACGGACTTGCCTGTGTATATCTAGGGTATGTAGGCAATATTCTCCTCTGTTTGAATGGTTGGGAAAGAAATCTGACAATTAAATGGCTTGATTAATGGACATTTAAGAGATCACTTTAGGCAGAAATGAAGAATTAGTTCTCAGAGACACGCTATTTCTACGAAAAATCAAGTATGGACTCTTGATACATAAAGCTTGAAGTTCAGAAATACGTCTGGCAGAAGTAATAGCGACCAAAAACAAAGTTTTCCATGACAAATACTTGAGGTCGCAAGAAGAGGCTGGTTCAAAAGGTGCCATTGTCAGGGCTTGTAGAACTAATGATAAATCCCATGGTTGAATAGGTTCTCTAAAAGGTGTCTTCAGATGATTCACACCTTTTATGAAGATCATGCACAATTTACAGGACATGAGAGGAATCTTGGCCACCCTCATGAAAATTAGAAATTGCAGCCAAATGAACTCTAATGGTAGAGACCGATAGACCTGATTGAAACAGGATAGCCAGATAGTCTAGCGCCTGAACCCATTATCGACACTGGTGCTGAAAAGGGGTCTACTTGTTTAACTTTCAGCAAATGGGTAAATCTTTTCCACTTGCTGAGATAAGTAATTCTAGTGGAACACCTATGAGAAGCAATGAGAATATCACGTACTGGTAAAGAAAGATCACTCTGCCTGGCAATCAAAGGAACTGGAGTAGCCAAGCCATTAGCTTCAGGCTGTTCAGGTTGGGATGAATCAGGTTCTGTGGGTGTAAGATCAACTCCGGGATTGGATGGTGAATCCATGGTCGATCTAGTAGGTGAGGCCAAAGGAATGGGAACCAAATCTGTCGTGGCCGATATGGTGCTATGAGGATTACCTTGCTCTTCAACTGCCAAGCTTTCTTCAGAAACTGGGGAACAAGAGGAAAGGGTGGAAATGCGTAGAAAAGACCCGAGGGTCAATCGTGGACTAGAGCATCCCTGGGTAACTGTCCCGGAGGGCGAATCAAGGTGAAGTAGTTGCTGCATTTGTAGTTGGTTGGGGATGCAAAGAGGTCGCAGCAAGGACGGACCCAGTGTGGAAGATCTCCGCCGCTATCAAGGGATTCAGGGACCACTCGTGAGGTTGAAGAATGCACCTGCTGAGTCTGTCTGCTATCACGTTGGAACAACCGCGAATGTGCGTTGCTAGAAGAAAACGGTTGGTAGCCATCGCCCTTTGCTATATCCTCATGGCCTCTCGACAAAGGGGGTAAGATTTGGTTCCACCTTGCTTGCTGATGTACCAGACCACCATGTTGTCTGATTGAATCGCGATTGTCCCAAAAGGCAGCTGGGGATGGAATGCTTGCAACGCCAGAAGCACTGCCCTCAGCTCTAGAACATTTATATGCAGATGGGCCTCCAGTTTGGACCAAGTGCCTTGACCTGTCTGTCCCTGACATAGCCACCCACCCCATCAGGGAGGCGTCCCTGGTCACTGTGGCCTTGGGTTGCTGGGGGGAAAAGGGGCGAGAACATTGTGAGAGATTGTGTGTCATCCACCAATTTAAATCCTGTTTGCACCTGTGGGTTACTCGAATCATGGCTGAAAGAGGATGCTAAAAAGGATACCATTGGGTGAACAGCAGCCATTGTAGAAGCCTCATGTGAAACCTGGCCAGGGGAACAATGGTGATGGAGGCTGCCATGGAACTCAACAGCTGTAGAACTGAGTGAGCCGTGGATTTTTCCTTTGAAAGGATTGGAATTAGTTGTTGCTTTATCCTTAAAATTCTGTGCTCTGGAATAGCAGCTCTGCAGTTTTTTGTGTCCAAGATAACCCCTATGAATTCTGTCGACTGAGATGGGGTGAGATTGGATTTTTGCCAGTTTATCGTTATGCCTAGCCTTTGAGCAGCAAGGAGAGAGTAAGCCAAGGCTTTTTCTAGTAGATGTCTGGTGGGGGCTGAAATCAGCCAGTCGTCTAGTTATGGAAACACCTGGAATCCTTGAAGTCGCAAGTGAGCTGTGACAACTGCCATGCACTTTGTGAACACTCTGGGGGCTGTAGAGAGTCCCAAGGGCAGTACTCTGAACTGGTAGTGACTGGCTCCTGCACAGAAGCGCAGAAATCTTCTTGATGGCCTGTCCATTTTTATGTGGTAGTACACATCTTGAAAATCTATAGAGCACATCCAATCGTCTTTTTCCAAAAGTGGGAGGATAGACTGTATAGTGACCATCCTGAATTTTTGTACTCTTACAAACTTGTTCAATACACTGAGATCCAAAATTGGTCTCCAGTCCCTGGTTTTCTTTGGCACCAAAAATAGTCTTGAGTAGAATCCGGATCCTATCTGGTCTGGAGGGACCATTTGGATGACTCTTTTTCTTAGCGGCTTTTCTATCTCTAGTGCTGCTTCTTCCCTTTGACTGGGTAGAACGTCGGGAAGATCTTTTGAGGGGACAGAACAAAGATCAAAGGGGATATGATAACCTCTGGTCATGATCCTTTGTACCCAAGAATCAGTGGTGATGGTTAGCCAGGCAGAAGGGTACAAGGAGAAACGTCCCCCAACCACCTCCAGAGGAAAGGAGTCGGACCGCTCTTCAGGAGCGCTGGTAGGATTGGCCAGGAAAAGAATCCCTGGAACCAGAGTAAGCCAAGGCTTTTTCCAGTAGATGTCTGGTGGGGGCAGAAATCAGCCAGTCGTCTAGGTATGGAAACACCTGGAATCCTTGAAGTTGCAAGTGAGCTGTGACAACTGCCATGCACTTTGTGAACACTCTGGGGGCTGTAGAGAGTCCCAAGGGCAGTACTCTGAACTGGTAGTGACTGGCTCCTGCACAGAAGCGCAGAAATCTTCTTGATGGCCTGTCCACCTTTATGCGGTAGTACGCATCTTGAAGATCTATAGAGCACATCCAATCGTCTTTTTCCAAAAGAGGGAGGATAGACTGTACAGTGACCATCCTGAATTTTTGTACTCTTACAAACTTGTTCAATACACTGAGATCCAAAATTGGTTTCCAGTCCCTGGTTTTCTTTGGCACCAAAAATAGTCTTGAGTAGAATCCGGATCCTATCTGGTCTGGAGGGACCATTTTGATGACTTTTTCTTAGCAGCTTTTCTATCTCTAGTGCTGCTTCTTCCCTTTGACTGGGTAGAACGTCGGGTAGATTTTTTGAAGGGACAGAACAAAGATCGAAGGGGATATGACAACCTCTGGTTATGATCCTTTGTACCCAAGAATCAGTGGTGATGGTTAGCCAGGCAGAAGGGTACAAGCTGAAACGTCCCCCAACCACCTCCAGATGAAAGGAGTCGGGACGCTCTTCAGAAGCGCTGGTAGGATTGACCAGGAAAAGAATCCCTGGAACCCTGGTTACGTGATCTCCCTCTGCCCCGAAAGGAGAGTCTTCCCTTTGAGTTTCCCCTTCTGCCTCTTGGGGAGAACTCGGCCTGTGTGTCACGGAAAGGACCCTGAGATTTCTTGAATCACATCTTCCCACTCTTTTGGTTTCGGGAGAAAGCACGTTGAGGGGAAGAATAATGGACACCTACGGCAGAAAGGTTCTTACCGTCCTGTTCACATCTGGCCAGTGTGCTTTTAAATTTGGGCCCAAACAACGAGGAGGGCTCAATGGGGGCATTAAGAAAGGAAGACTTAAAAGGTTCCATAAAGTTGGACAAGCGAATCCAGGCGTGTCGTCTCAAGACCGCAGCTGAACCCGCCGCTCTAGCTGCTCCTTCTGATGAGTGAGATATCAATCGTACAGAGGAGTTAGATACAGACTCAATGGTGGCCAGCTGAGAGGCCACTTTGTCACGGACCTCAATCAGACACTGCACCGGCCAAGGTTTCAGAGAGCTCAGAAACCAGATCCCTTTGAAGCCTGGTAAAATGTGCTATATAGTAAAGGTCGCTGAAGCAAAGGTGCTCTTCTCTATTCTGTCCAGGGCCCAGGACTCTCTGTTAGGCGGATGGACAGTCCGGCTTTCTTCTTCTGCCAGATACTTTTTTGTTGTGGCCGCCACGACCAAAGCATCTACAGGAAGACCTTTGGACCAATGGGGATCCGAGGCAGGAGGGGACAAGATCTTATCTGGCCACCGGGGAATAGCTTCAACAGTATCAGGGGCATTCCAAGCATGCTGCACGATGAACTTGACAAGTTCATCAGCAGGTGGAGTAACCCAGGAGGTAGGAGGCCGGGCGCGAAAGGCCTGCAGGAACACAGATTCCTCAGGGGTTGGATTAGAGGGCTGTCAGTCATCTCTCTGTTTCAGGATTTCAAGGATATTGCCAAAGGATACCTCAGAGGGTGACCGAGGGGATCCTTCCCTTTCATCAAAATTTCTGTCTTCGGTGAGGGACGCCTCTGTGGAGTCCATGTGCTTCCTCTTACACAAACTTTTCCGGTGCACCTCCTCACTG
Organism: Protopterus annectens; assembly: GCF_019279795.1. Lineage (NCBI taxonomy): Eukaryota > Metazoa > Chordata > Ceratodontiformes > Protopteridae > Protopterus > Protopterus annectens. The sequence goes on along the minus strand of NC_056726.1, from coordinate 1,873,593,558 downwards.
GGAGAAGCTGGGGAAGACAACGGAAAAGGGGATTCCTGAGGCCCCTGCACCCGATGTCCGCTAGGTGCAACTTGTGAAACCAGTGTACCAGAAAAGGGCAGAGGTATAGACAGTCAGGTATTGCCAGCAGCAGCGAAAGCCTTCTCCATCAGTTGGAAGGCTGGTCCACCCGGAGAGGAGTGTATGTCTAGGACAGGGGTCACCCCTCCCCTAAGTGGCTCAGCCTGCCGACTCAGAATCCCTGGATGGATGTGGAGCAGCATGCTATGCATGTCACAGCTGACATCCTGGGTCGTAGCAAAACTTTCCTGCAATGAAGGCAACTGCGGTTCCTTCATGAGATCCATAAAAGGAACTGCAGAAGGGGAAGTCTGTACTATATCCATGGACTTCAAAGGCAATGAAGGAGGGGAATAAGAAGGGGTCTTTGGAGATGGGTGATCACCTCCCAAGGAAGGATAGTTCCTGAGGGGTGGAATACCTCTGGCCAAGAATGCCTGGTCCACAAGACGCAACAAATCATGTTCGGAAAAGCTTCTAGTGGACCTCACAGAGACTGAGGGAGAAACAGGTCTGTCCACAAAAGAGGCAGACTCGGTGCCTATCTCATCTGACCGCACTGTGGACAACGGTGCCGAGAAAGACTGAACTAATGTAGTCTGCACCGAAGAAGTCATCGGTGCCGATATTGTCTGCACAGACACAGGGATCGGTGCTGAAGTGGTTGTCTGTGCCAAAGCTGGAACTGACAAAACTGAAGTCGACAATAAAGGCCTCTGTTCCGAGGAAGATCGGACAGCCGACGTGGTCAAGGTCTGCGCTGATACAGTGGTAATGGTCTGAACCGAGGAGCCCCTCGGTGCCGATATGTAGAAGGCTGCAGGAGAGGACGGAGCAGAAATCACTAATGGAACCGAAGGCCTCAGTGCCGAAGGTCTGGGCACCGAAAGCACTGGGGCTGACAGAGAGCTCCGGAGCCGAAATTTTCGCCTTTTTAGGTTTTGGTTGGTGAGAGTCCCCAGCCGGGGATGAAGGCAAGGAATTAGCCTTAGTAGAAACATCCATTTTCTTATGGGCTTTAGGAGGGGTTGAGACCTCTGACCCAGAAATAGCCTCTGAAAAGGGAGATTTTAGAAATCTCTTCAGTATCAATTTGTTTTTCCTTACTAACAAAGTTCTATTAGAAAAGTTCTCACAAATAGTACAAGGTGGTTCAACAGATAAATGGGAAACTCCCAAACAATAAACACAAAGAGTGTGCATCAGAAGTAGGCAGTTTGTGTCCACAATCAGAACACCGCTTAAACCCCAGACTACCCTTTTATTATCGGCCATATTAACAACTATTAAAGTACCAACAATGGTACAAGAGAGTACCCGAAGGTATGAAAGGGAAAGGGATTACCAACGATGGTAAGGAGAAAATTACCTCACGGTAAAAAGGATAAGTAAAGGACAGAAAAAAAACCTGAGGAAATTATGAACGCTAGATGCGATAGGGCAAGAGACATTAAAATATCAACTTTTCTGACAGAAAAGTAATTTGTAAAGCAATTAAACAACAATTGACTGTACTTAGCTCAAGAGAAGTAGCTTGACACGACTGGATGGCAACGCGGCAAACAAACTCTGAGGTAACAGGGAGAGGGGGATTGTGGGTAAGAGTTTAGCTCGAGAGTTTGAAGCTGACGCGAGCTTGGAAAATGGCCGTCTCGGTTCCGAGTTCAGAACCGATACCCATGCGTAAGGAATGAACAAGGATTAACAATATCAGATCCTGTGTTACAAAATGTTATTATCCACTTTTTAACAAAAACAGTACAGGAACTGCTGTACTTTGGAGAACATCTACTGCAATGCCTAGGGTCATGGAATCCAGTTACAATCCAAAAGGAATATATGCATTTGTAGTATTAAATATAAAAGCACTCTCTATATACCAGCTACATTTTACTGGTGTCTTGGAATAGGTGCAAGAGTAGGTAAAGATCATAAACTTATTATAAAATCATTGGAAGGGTGATTTGCTTTTAGCAGAGGATTTTACGTGAAGATGCAAGTGAACAGAAGAAAACAAATTCTGCCATCAGCTACTTTGCACTCTAAACAGACAAATAATTTAGCTGACTTAATAGCAAAAGCAAAAGATAAGTTACTGTTCTTCACCCATTATTCTTATGCACATACGAGACGAACTGGAATTGATAGGATTTATGCCTCTACAGATTTACTTAAAACTACTCCTTGTCCTTTATCTGATCATAATGCACTAAGTATCAATATATTAATGGACACAAAGAAATTTCAGATTTATGGAATACCATAATGTATAATGAAATAAAAAAAAATGAGTTATTTTAAGGAACAAAGCAAGACTTTTTTTATCTTTATCAGGTTAGCAAAGTCATATTATATAATTCCTTAAAAATGCATATTAAAGACAGAATGGGAAGGTAGACTAGTAATAAAATGAAAGACTGGGATAAACAGCCGTTAGAAATACAGACGAAATGCATAAAGTGAGGTTTAAAAAAAAAAGAAATTAGAATACTGAAGTCAATAAAAAATTAAAGACAAAATATCAAACAATTTTAATGCATAAAGTGGAGACCGCTTTAAAAAATGCAAAGTAATATAATGACTTCAAATAATCTACATAAATCAGCTAATAAAAATGAAATGTTAAGCAAAAAGGCACAAATCAGTAATATTCAAAATCCTCACACCAACATGCTTATTTTAGATATACAGGAAATGCTTCACATTTTCAAAAAATCCATAAGGATCTTAATAAAGATACGAATAATAACCCTGAGATAAATATTTTAAAAAAATGTTACTAATAAACGTAATGACCAACATATACCTCTGCTGAATAAGCCTGTTACCAAAATAGAAGTTAAATAAACTTTAAAAAGGAAAATGGTAAAGCTCCAGGGTTAGAATGGTTTAAGTATGGAATTATACAGTCTGCTTCCATTAAATATTTTACAGTTACCGAATGAAATTTTCAGGATAATTCAGAGTGACAAAATAATTCCTCCCCATGGACATTTTCTGTAATCTCACCTATACTTAGGCAAGGAAAGGATGTTAGTTTCCTCATATAGACTTATTTCATTACTAGATGCAGACTATCAAATATGTACGTCCATCTTCACCACGAGATTAAGAGATAAAGTAGCTAAATTAAATAATAAAGATCAAACAGATATATAGTCAATAGGTTAATATATGACAATATAAAATAGGTATCAAATATCTTAGATTTAGCAAAAGGAATGAACAAAAAAAAATGGCCCTAATGTCTAGGTATGGGCTGGGATTCTTTTTTGTACCTGGGCTGATGAGACAGGATATGGAGGACCAGAACTTTTTACGGTTGCTTTTTATGTCCATCTTTTAGCAGAGTACAAGACGTATTCTCTATATTAATTTGTTTCTTAACGTGGTTTTGTAGCTGTCTGAAAAGTTGCCAATTTTACTCATTTTTATTTTTTTGCCACTAAATCCATGCTTTTCTCTGTCTTTCATAAGGAGTTTGCATTGGTTGGTGAGCCATGTGGTATGGTTGTTTTTAATTCTTTTTGTACACTGTGGGGCTAAGGTGTTAAGAATATTTAGAAATGCTGCACTGAAGTGTTCAACTGCACCATTTAACTGGAGTCTTTTTAGGATGCACCAGTTAACTGCCTTCAAAGATTTAATGAAAGACTCCTTGGAGAATTTGGAGAGATTACAGGTAGTTTTGAGTTTATGTTCCTTTGTTAGTTGTATAAAACTCCTATAGGTATAAGCTGGCAAGTGATCACTTAGTGTATCAGGGAGGGTACCTGAGGAGGTAAAATTAGATGGGTTGGTAACCAGAATCCAATCCAGGATAGATTATTGGGAATTATTTTTGCCATGTCTTGTTGGTGTATTAATAAGCCGAGTGAATCCATAGAAGTTCATGCTGTTGATCACTGAATTTGTGGATAAAGACTGCCAGTCAATGTTTACATCATAACCAGGAGGATAATTTCATTTGTGAGTGTATCTGTTATCCAGGATATGTTTTCAAGTACTGGAATGTTCTATCCTGGGGGATAAATAGAATGGCAATGCATATGCTTTTGGCTCTATTAAATTTTAGGAATGAAATTAGAATTTCTACTTTACCAAAAGTTGGGATTGTGCCTATATAAGGAGTCACTGTGAGTATATTTGGAAAGATTATAGCTTAGATAGTGAGAGGGTTTTAGATTCTATAGCCTCTGCAGAGAAAGTACAGTTGTGTACACTTACCATAAATGTAGATGTTCGAGTGTCTTCACTGTTGCAGTCATCACTGTAGGGTTCTTCCTGCCGGCAGGCAGCCCTCGAACGGCCAGAATCCCAAAGTCTGGGTCCGGCGTCGGCTGTGCAGTCACGCTCCCTGACGTCAGAGTGCCAGGGGTACAAAGCTCCCAGCTGACGCCATGTTCTCTAGCTTTTTCTTGCCCCAGATGTCAGGTACCCAAAAGTAAAGGCTAAAAGTAAGTCAAAAAAGTAAGATACAAGAAACCTCATACCCTGTAGCAAATACACCTCAGAAGAAGGGTGAAGCAGGGAACCACACCAATGAAAGTGGAGACGGGGGTGGGTAACCCAGACTGCAACAGTGAAGACACTCGAACATCTACATTTATGGTAAGTGTACACAACTGTACTATGTTTATCGTGTTTCACTGTTGCAGTCATCAATGTAGGGTTGAATCCCAAAGCTGAGATAAAGGGTGGAGGTTATTGAATAGAAGGGGCGGCTAGAAGGCCTTGCAAGACTGCAGAAGCAAAGCCTGCCCTGGACTTAGAATAAAGAGGGAGATTATAGTGCTTAGAGAAAGTATGCACTGAACTCCAAGTTGCAGCTTCCAAAATATCTTTGGTAGGTACTCCACTAAGAAAAGCAGCTGAAGTAGCAGCAGTTCTGGTGGAGTGAGTCCTAATTTTTCCTGGGATTTGCTTTCCATGATGAGAGTAACAAAATCTGATTCCATGAGCAATCCATTTAGAAATGGTCTGTTTTGAAATGGCCTTGCCTTGGGAATTTGCTGCCTAAGAAACAAAGAGTTGTTCTGTTTTCCTGATATCCTTGGTTCTGTCCAGGTAAAAACGAAGCTGCCTGTGCACGTCCAAAGAATGCAAGATCCTCTCCCCCTTATTTTGTGGATTGGGGAAAAAAGTTGGCAGGTGAATAGTTTGGTTTAAAGCCACTTTAGAAACCACTTTAGGCATGAAAGTAGGGTTAAGCCCTTAAAGAAACCCTGTCTTGATGAAAAATATGTAAGGTTCCACAGCCATGAGCGCTTGTAACTCCGAGACTCTCCTGGTTGAAGTCAAAGCCAGTAGGATAACGGTCTTCCATGATAAATACTTTATATCAGATGTGGCAGCAGGCTCAAAAGGAGGCAGAGTAAGTTTTTCCAGAACATAATTGAGGTCCCAGGCAGGTATGGGTGGTGTCCTAGGGGGCCTTAAATTCTTTGCTCCTCTGAGATATTGTTTCAGAAGTGGATGTGAAAAAATTGGAGGATCTGTATTATAATGTGCAGAGATAGCTGAGGCTTGTATTTTTATGGAGGAAAAAGATAAACCTTTATGTAACATGTCTGTTAGGTAATGTAAAATCAATGGAATATTTGGAATGAGAGGATCTGAGTCCTGAGCATGCATCCAGGTGCAAAATCTCTTCCATTTACCTTCATAAGATTTCCTAGTGCTAGACCGTCTGGGCTTCTAAGATAACATCCATTACCTGTTTGGAAAGGGTAGGATTAATCATAGACCCTGAATATGCCAGGCTGAGAGTTTTGATACAAGAGTGCAGGACCTGGCCCTGGTGTTGGGACAAAAGATTTGGAATCTGAGGTAGAATCAGGGTTGCCAGATTTCCAGCCCCCCAGGATGCGGAACACAGTTCCACATTAAAGAACAGTAGCTCAGTAAGCTCTGCACTAAACACAGAGCTTCACGTGTTTAAAGCATTGCAGTTCCGCATTCAACACAAGTAGCTCTGTGTTTAGCGATTTTCGATTGGCCCATATACCGGCATATGGGCCAATCAAAAATCGCTAAACACGGAGCTTCTCGTGTTTAATGCGGAACACAAGAATCTCCGTGTTTAGCAATTTTTGATTGGCCCGTATGCCAGGTATACGGGACAATAAAAAAAAACAAAAAAACAAACAAAGTGGAGGCTGGCCGGGATTTAAACCGGCAGGGCGGGACTCGGGATCAGGCTGCTGATCTCGGGACAGTCCCGCCCAAATAGGGACGTCTGGCAACCCTGGGTAGAATCCAAGGAGGCTCCTGGGATAGATTCATCAGTGTTGAGTACCAAAATTGTCGAGGCCAACTGGGGCTAGTAAAATCATCTTTGATTTGTCCTGTTTTATCTTTAATAACACCCGTGATAGAAGAGGTAGAGGAGGAAAGGCATACCCAGAGAGGTTCCTCCAACTGAATGAGAGCATCCACTTTCCATGCTAGTTTGTGATATGCCCTTGTGCAAAAAGTCTGTAAATGGTAGATGTGGGGAGATGCAAATAGATCTATGTCCGGGCAGCCCCAGGCTTCTGTAATCATCTTGAATATTTGGGTGTCTAGCATCCACTCGTGTGGGTCTGACAGGTTCCTGCTCAGGCTGTCTGATAGAGTATTTTGTTTCCCTGGCAGGAACGAGCTTGTAGGTCCACTTTGCAAGCTAGTGCTGTGTTCCATAGAGTCATGGCTAGTCTGCAAAGGGGGTAAGAGTGTGAACCCCCTTGCTTGTTTATGTACAACATAACTGTGGTGTTGTCCATCTGTATCAGTAGCTGCCCTGGCTGTAAAAGATCCCTGAAAGCCAAGAGGGCATTCTGCACAGCTAACATCTCTTTTAAATTGATATGTAGGTGCTTCTGATCCTCTGCCCAAAAACCTTGCAAGCCTTTCCCCTGCAAGTGGGCTCCCCATGCGTAATCCGAAGCGTCCGTGGTTAACACTTGGTAGGCTGGAGGTAGACTGAAGGCTTTCCCTTTGTTTTGAAGACATGCCATGGCCCACCGCAAGACAGCAATCTCTGTATCTAGACTGTGACAATGCTGGGACCATATGCTTTTTAGGTACCACTGTATCTTCCTCATATGCAGTCTTGCATATGGTATGAGTAGGATGCAGGAGGCCATGTAACCCAAAGCCTGCAGGAATTTCCTTGCAGTTAGCTGAGACATTAACGCCAGGCTTTTGAAAGTTGAAGCCAGCTGTAGTTGTTTTCCTGATGTCAGGAATGCCATCTGGGTTGTTGTGTTTAAAAGAGCACCCAGGAAAATTATCTGTTGAGTGGGTGTCAAATTTGACTTTTTTACGTTCACAGTGAATCCCAGGTACTTGAATAGATTCTGAACAAATTCCAGATGCTGGAGTAAAATATACTTGCTGTCTGCTTGAATAAGGCAGTCGTCCAGATAAGGGTAAATTTGAATTCCCTTGAGTCTGCAGTAAGCTACCACTGGTGCCAGGCACTTGGTAAAGACCCTGGGCGCAGTAGACAAGCCAAAGCGCAGCGCAGAGAATTGGTAATGTTTCGAGCCTGCCTTGAACCTGAGGCATCTTCTGCACTCCTGTCTGATAGGAATGTGTAGGTAAGCCTCCTTTAAATCCAATGTCACCATCCATGCATTTTTGCTCAACATTCACAGGAGCTGCTGCAGAGTAAGCATCTTGAACTTTGGTATCTCCAGGAAAGTATTTAAGACTGACAGATCCAGGATGGGTCTCCAAGTATTTTGCTTTCTGGGAACTAGAAAGAGTCTTGAATAAAAGCCTCGTCCCGTCTCTGATTTTGGAACCAGTTCTATGGCCCTCATAGCCATGAGGGACCCCCACCTGTTTTAATGCCTCTGCCCATTGATTTTTTGGTAGGTCTGGCCATCCGTTTGGTCTTGTTAAGGTGTGAAAGTGGAATTTGTAACCTCTTAAAACTACATCCAGAACCCACTTGTCTTGGGTTATGTAAGTCCAATTTTGGTGAAAAAGAGAAAGTTTTCCTCCCACAGGAGCTTCCAGGAGAGAGGTTCCTGGAGCCATGCAGGGGGAGTCATTGAGCCTGTTTCCTATAAGATTGAGACCTATCCTCTCCACCCCTGGGGGTGGAAGCACTCCACTGTCTAGGTCTATAAGAGGTCTGTGCTTGGGGCCTCCCTCTGGGGTGCCTATATCTACCCCTCTGAGGCCTGTCCGAGCTGTGAAAGGACCAATTTTTAGCTGGACAACTTCTGCTAAATCTAGGAGGCTGAACTTGTAAGAAATCCTTAACCGTTAGCATGGATTTTGCCTTATCCTCCATTTTCTTTATCAAATCTTCAGCCTTAGACCCAAACAAAACATTATGTTGAACAGGAGCATCCAGTAACTTTGCTTTCACTTGATCAGGCAAATTTTGCTCCTTTAACCAAGCATGCCTTCTAATGACCATGCCAGTGGCAGCCGCCCTGCAAGAGGCCTCCAAAGCATCAAAACCACGGTGTAAGGTATGTTTCCCCACCTGCTCAGTAGCATGCATCAAATCGTGTAAATCCTTATTGTCTGCACATGCAGAAATGGTACCCAGCTTTTGTTTCATAACAGACAAAAGGTATTGCTGATATTTTAACATATGAAATTGACAATTTAAAGCCCTAATAGATAAAGTAGCAGAACTGTACACTTTTTTGCCCCATCTCTCCAAAGCTCTAGAATCTTTATCTGACGGAATAGGGTTCTTAGCAGTGGCGGCCTTAACACCCTTAGGACCCTGAGAAATGGTTTCTGGATCAGCAGTAGGATTTTTATAAAGAAACTGGTGGGAGTCAGGGACTCTGTAATATCTATCAGGCTTAGCAGGGGCCGGAGGAAAGGAGTCAGGAGTTAAATTAGACTCAGAAAAGACATCATCCACAATATCCAAAATAGGAGGAATAGCCAGGGGTCTGTGTTGGGGAAGTAGAAGGAAATCCCTAAGCCTTCTCTTAGATTTAGAGTACTCCTGTCCTTCCCAGTGAAAATGTTCCCTCATGTCATGTAAAGTTTCCCCAAAAGAATAATCCTCAGGGGGAGAAGCTGAAGGAATGGATTCCTTAGCATCAGAATCCTCATAAGGAGGGAAAGTATAATCCTGTTCAGAGGAAGACACTGAAGAGATAGATGCCTGATCAGAGGATTCATAATCCAATTCTTGTCTTTCCCTTTTGTCTGGAGGGGGATGTGAACCCCTAATCATAGTTAGCAAGTCCTCCGCCATTTTAAGCATTTGCTTTTGAGATTTAGGTCCTGGATCAGAGGAGGCCTAGGCTCGAGTCTTTGTTTTAGAAGGAGTGTTTGCCTTTGTCTTTGCCTTTGCCTTGATCTGAAGCTGCGTAGGCCTGAAAACCCCCTCGGAAGCCGGTACCTGCACAGCGGCTCTGGACCCATCCGAGGGAGCATTATCTGAAGGTCCTGCACCTGGAGTAGTCAAAGGCCTAGTTGGCTCCTCGTGGGAGTCCGTATCGGCAAGCGGTTCTGTAATGGCTGATGACAGGGGCTGGGAAAGCGCCTCACTGACAACGGCTGAACCTGCAGCTGGCTCTGCTTGTAAACTGTCGTCTGATTTGGACCTCGAAGGCCTATCCTTAGCCCTGCGCCTTTTATGAACTCCGGTGGTCGGAAGTGTGTCCGACATGTTGTAATTAAATCGCCTCCCAAAGTAATGAAAAGCAAAATTATATCTCCGTTTAATAGTACGTTGATTAAATCTAGCACAAAACCGACAACTAGCTACGTCGTGGTCAGGGCCTACACAAGGAATACAGTAAGAGTGAAAATCCTTATGAGGTATTTGTTTCCCACATGAAATGCAATTATTAACTTTTTCTGACATCGGTCTGGAGCAAGAAAAAAGTTTCCCCAACGGGGTACTTAGCTTTGAAAAAAAGAAAGTCTTCGGAATGAAGCACCAAAAATAAAAGGAGTCAGCCGACCGGCACTTGCAAACTGCTTCCACCGCATGGCAAGAAAGACTGGAGAACATGGCGTCGGCTGGGAGCTTTGTACCTCTGGCGCTCTAATGTCAGGGAGGGCGACTGCACAGCCGACGCCAGACCCAGACTTTGGGATTCTGGCCGACCGAGGGCTGCCTGCCGGCAGGAAGAAAGTACAGTTTTGTACCTACCATAAATGTAGATGTTCGAGGATCCACATTGCTGCAGTCCTAACTATTGGGTAGTCCGCTGTCCAGTCGGCCCGAATACCAAAGTATATGGCTGACGTCGGTCAGGGCGCATTAGACTGACGTCAGTACGTCAGGGTACTAATGCGCATGACCGACGCCATATCCTCAGTCTTTTCTTGCCCCAGATGTCAGAAGACCCTGAAAAGATAAGGCCAAAAGCCAAAAACTCCCAACATACCTGCACCAAAATATATATACAATATATACAAACGTAGCAGAATATAACCTCACCTACACAACCACCCCTAAACACAGAGGGGAAGGAGGGAGGGTAAATTGGACTGCAGCAATGTGGATCCTCGAACATCTACATTTATGGTAGGTACAAAACTGTACTATGTTCTTCATTCCACATTGCTGCAGTCCTAACTATTGGGTAGAATCCCAAAGCAGAGGTAAGGGAGGCTGGCAAATCATAAGGAAGCAGGAACTGACAACATGCCTTGCAAAATAGCTGTGGCAAAACCAGCCCTAGACTTAGAGTAGAGAGGAAGGTGATAATGCTTAGAGAAAGTATGCACTGAACTCCAAGTAGCTGCCTCCAAAATATCCTTTGTTGCCACCCCCCTTAGAAATGCTGTTGAAGTGGCAGTAGCCCTAGTGGAATGAGGCCTAATCCCAGCTGGAATCTCCTTGCCATGATGGGAATAACAAAATGCAATGCAACACCCAATCCACCTAGAAATAGATTGTTTTGACACAGGCTTGCCCTGCGAACTCAAAGCAAAAGAAACAAACAACTGCTGAGACTGCCTAAAATCCTTAGTCCTGCTCAAATAATAACGCAATTGCCTGTGTACATCTAAAGTGTGCAAAATCTTTTCCCCTTTATTTTGGGGATCTGCATAAAAAGTAGGCAAATGAATAGTTTGGTTTAAAGCCACACTAGAAACCACCTTAGGCATAAAGGAAGGATTAGTACGTAAAGATACCCTATCCTTATGAAAAATCAGAAAAGGCTCCACTGCCATAAGGGCCTGCAACTCAGAAACCCTTCTTGCAGAAGTAATGGCCAACAAAAAAGCAGTCTTCCATGACAAGTATTTCAATTCAGCAGTAGCCGCAGGCTCAAAAGGTTGTAGAGTAAGTTTCTCCAACACAAAATTGAGATCCCAAGCAGGAGTAGGAGCTCTACGTGGGGGTCTTATATTCTTTGCCCCTCTAAGAAATTGCTTGAACAAAGGATGCGAAAACAATGGTGGGTCACAATCATAGTGAGCTGAAATTGCTGCAGCATGAATCTTAATAGAAGAGAAAGACAAACCTTTGTCCAATAACTCAGTAAGATATTGAAGAGCCACACTCAAATTTGGCTCAGAAATCTCCAACTTGTTTGCTGCACTCCAAAATAAAAATCTCTTCCATTTTTCTGCGTACACTTTCCTTGTACTAGGTCTCCTGGCTTCCATAATCACATTTAAAACTTGTTGAGGAAGTTGAGACCTGCTGTGTTTCAAAACAGAATATGCCAGGCTGTTAGATGAAGAGAGTGAAGCTTGACATTGAGCAGGTGACCGTCCCTCTGAGACAACAGGTGTGGAATCAAGGGTAAAGGCCATGGAGGCGTCCTTACCAGACTCCTCAGTAATGGGTACCAGTGCTGCCGAGGCCAATCTGGAGCTATTAAAATCATCCTTGGCTTGTCTTGTCTGACCTTTAGAAGCACCTTTGGAAGAAGAGGCAGAGGTGGAAAGCATACACATGAAGATTTTTCCAACTGAAAGAAAGAGCATCCACTTTCCAAGCTGTGTGATGAAACCTCTTTGTGCAAAACTTTGGCAGCTGGTGGTTTAGTGGAGAAGCGAACAGATCTATGTCTGGAGTTCCCCATGACACTGTCAATTTTTGAAATACATGAAGATCCAGTTTCCACTGTGGGGATCCATGATTTGTCTGCTTAACACATCTGCTAAGGAGTTCTGTGCTCCCGGCAGAAACCTTGCCTGAAGAGTTAGTTGCAAGCTGAGCGCAGTCTCCCATAAAATCATTGCTTGCCTGCACAATGGGTAAGAATGTGTTCCACCTTGTTTGTTGATGTACCACATGACAGTTGTGTTGTCTGTTAGAATCAACACCTGCCCTGGAAGAAGTAATTCCTTGAAAGCCATTAATGCAAACTGGACTGCTAACATCTCTTTCATGTTGATATGTAGATGCTGTAGTCTGGCAGGCCACTTGTCTTGTATCCACTTTCCATTTAGATGAGCTCCCCAAGCAATGTCTGAGGCATCTGTCGTTAGAATCTGACTCGCCTCTGGCCGGGTCACAGAGAGTCCCTTGTTTAGGTGACATTCCTGAGCCCACCACAAAAATTCCGTTTGAATGCAAGGTATTATTTGAATGACAGTGTCCAAATCCTGGCAGTGCTGTGTCCATACATTTTTGAGATACCATTGCAGCTTCCTCATATGCAGTTTGGCATTGGGAAGCATCAGAATACAAGATGCCATGAACCCTAAGGCTTGAAGGACTGTCCTTGCAGTCAGCCCGGACTGAAGAGATAGTTGATGGAAGTAACTGGAAAGATTCTTTTGTTTGTCCGGGGTTAAAAGGCCATCTGGGCTGCTGTATTCAGTCTCACACCCAGAAAGCACATGTCTTGAGAGGGTACTAGACTGGACTTTATTTCGTTCACAGAATACCCTAGGCATCTTAGCACTGCTATGACATATTCCAAATGCTGTAGAAGGTCTTCCTTTCTTTGAGCCAGAATCAGGCAATCGTCCAAGTAAGGATAGATTTGAATTCCTTTTAGCCTGAAGTAAGCTATCACTGGAGCCAGAACCTTTGTGAATACTCTGGGCGCAGTAGATAAGCCAAAGGGCAATGCAGAGAACTGATAATGAGAATTTCCAGCTCGAAAACGCAGATACTTTCTGCAACTTAGTCTTATAGGCACATGAAGGTAAGCTTCCTTGAGATCTAAAGTTACCATCCAGTGATCTTTGCCCAGCAGAGGTAAAAGCTGTTGTAACGTCAACATTTTGAACTTGGGAATGTCCAGATAAGTGTTGAGGATAGATAAATCCAAAATTGGTCTCCACGTGTTCCCCTTCTTTGGTACTAGGAACAGGCGAGAATAAAATCCTAGGCCCCTTTCTGGCACAGGAACTGGCTGAATGGCCCCTATTTGGAGTAACAGAGAAATTTGCTTGTGAGCCTCTTGTCTTTGTACAGGAGGAATGTCTGGCATGCCTTTGAAAGGAGGCAAGGTATGGAAATAAAACCTGTAACCGTGGTGAATGATATCCAGAACCCATCTGTCTTGGGTAATTAAATCCCAATTTTCTTTGAAAAGAGACAGTCTTCCTCCCAACGGTGCTGCCAGGCGAGAATGAACTGACAGCTGAAAAGGCAGGTCATTGGGTCTGCTACGAAAGGACTGACCCCTGCCCTCACCAGAAGTCTGAGCAGGGGAACTCGCTGTCCTAGGCCTAAAAGAACCCTGAGCTCTGCCCCTACCACGTCTAGACCTACCCCTAGACTGGGAATCATAAGCAGGATAAGTCCATCCCTTAGTAGGCCAATTTCTACTAAACTTCGGAGGCTGCACCTGCAAAAAATCTTTAACAGTTTGCATAGACTTAGCCTTGTCCTCCATTTTCTTTAAAACTGCTTCCACAGGCGAACCAAACAACACATCAGACTGTAAAGGAGCATCCAAAATCCTGGTCTTAACATGCTCAGCTAAATTCTGATCTCTCAACCAGGCGTGCCTACGAAGAACAGAACCAGTGGCAGCCACCCTGGAGGAGGCCTGCACAGCATCAAAACCACACTGCAAGGAATGTTTACCCACCTGTTCAGACACATGAACTAAATCCTGCAACTCTTTACACTCAATACCTTCCGCCAGAGCATCCACTTTAGATTTCAACTGTGAAAGAAGATAATTCTGATATTTTAACATGTGAAACTGACAATTCAACGCCCTCATGGCTAAAGTGGAAGAAGTATACACTTTCTTTCCCCATCTATCCAAAGCCCTTGCCTCTTTATCAGGAGGGACAGGATTTTTAACAACTGAGGCCTTCACACCTTTAGGCCCCTGAGAGACAGTTTCCGGGTCTGCCCTAGGACTCTTAAAAAGATAGTTATGAGCTGCAGGCACCCTATAATACCTATCCGGTTTAACTGGGGCAGGAGGCAAAGAATCAGGATTCAGGGAAGCCTCTGCAAAAACATCTTCCACCACATTCAGAACAGGAGGTATAGCTAAAGGCCTATGCTGGGGTAAAAACAAGAATTCCCTAAGCCTCTTCCTGGAATCAGAGAAATCTTGACCTTCCCATTTAAAATGCTCCCTCATGGAATGCAGAGTCTCTGAAAATGAAAAATCCTCAGGAGGAGAAGCTTAAGGAGTAGAATCATCCACATCAGAATCAGAAAAAGGAGGGTACTCCTGCAAGTCTTCAGCCGAAGACTCAGAAGCCTCCGAACATTGCTCAAAACTCTCAAACTCAGGTTCCACCCTAGGCCTCTTATCAGGAGGGGGCATAGAACCTCTTATCATAGTAATCAAATCCTCTGCCATTTTAAGCATATGTTTCTTAGGCAAAGACCCTGAAGCAATAGGAGAAACCCCCACTGAAGCTAAACTTGGCCTGCCTCTCAAAGAAGCCTTGGAAACAGAAGGGGAGGCTCTAACCACCTTAGGGAGAGAGGGAAGAACAGCCACCTGAGAAGCCCCCTCAGCCTGGCCTACTTCCTGAGAGGATACATCCTGTAACAGTAAAGTCTCTCCCTGAGACTCCAAAGAAACACCTGGCAAAACCTCCGGCTCCACTGAGCCTTCTAAAGAACCGACGTCTGGGACTGTCGGTTCTTCTACTCTAGGCTTTGCTGCTTTGTCCTTGCGCTTTTTGGCCGAAGCCGGCGTCGGAGCATCCGACGGCATTTTATAATTACAACGCTTCCCAAACACTAACCTGGCACAGTCTAACCTTCTCTTAATAGTGCGTTTGTTAAATCTAGCACAAGAGCGGCAACCAACAACGTCGTGCTCAGGCCCTAAACAAGGTATACACAAAGTATGGTAATCCCTATGAGGTATCTGTTTCCCACAAGAAATACAGTTATTCACTTTTTCTGACATCCGGTTAAATACTGAGGCAAGAAAAAACCAAAATATTCCCCAACGGGGTACTTAGCCAACTTTGATTCGGTCTGAAACTCTGACTTCAGAAACTTTCAGAACGCCAACCTGCACTCGCAAAATTGCTTCTGCATCGGACCATGCGGCAAAAAAGACTGAGGATATGGCGTCGGTCATGCGCATTAGTACCCTGACGTACTGACGTCAGTCTAATGCGCCCTGACCGACGTCAGCCATATACTTTGGTATTCGGGCCGACTGGACAGCGGACTACCCAATAGTTAGGACTGCAGCAATGTGGAATGAAGAACATCCCTACATTTATGACTGCAACAGTGAAACACGATGAACATCTTTAGATTCTGTAGACTGACACTACTTATTTAAAATTTTAGAAACATTTGCATTTCCAAAACAATTTATTGGAATATTTAAAAAAAACCCTGTATAGACACACCAAAGCATATGCTAAAATTGGATTTTGCATTTCTCAGGGATTCTCTTTAAACAAAAGGCACAAAACAGGGGTGTCCCTTTTCCCCTCTATTTGAATTAGTTATCGAACCCTTAGCTAATAGTTTAAGGAGCAATTAAAAAAAATGACGGAATCTTAGTTAAGGATTGTCAATCCAAAATACAGTTAAAGATATTTTACTAACTACATGAGATTTAAGTCATTCAAATGAAGAAATAGATGAGGAAATTGAAAAGCTTCAAAAATATTGCTGCTGAAATTTAATAATAAAACGGGAACAACTTTAGTATTAAAGCAGTAACTAGTTACCAAGTTTAAATACAGACATAACTGGGAAGGAAAATAACTACAATATTTAGGAATAGAAATCTATCATGTTGAGAGTAAAACCATTAATAATAACCTTAAAAAATTATAGAAATGTCGTTTATTAAAAATGGAATTATTTTTTTTTTTTTTTTTTTTTACTTTTGAGGATAGGTCAGTACTTATCAAAATGATCATGTTACCCAAGATTAATTGATATATCATTCAATAGCTTTAATACTAGACAAACAAACTTTTAAAGAAAATGGAAAAATGTTAACTTCATTCTTCTGGTATCCTAAGAAGCCACAAATTGCTTACAGACATCGTATAAGAGCATGGGAATAAGGTGGTATTACCTTCCCAGATGTAAAATCTAATTCCACTGTTGCAAATTTTAGCTCTACTATATTCTGGAAAGACAACTTATACTAGTCAATGGAAAACCATTCAGAAACAGATTATACTAAATTCTTACAAGTTTATCAAATATGATAAATTAGAAATCTGTAATAATCCTTTCATCTGGTTAGCAAAATTTACATAAGAAGGAAGTTCATTTCAATCTTTGGACTCGACATACATGAAATCAATTCTTAAAACAGTTAAGAAAAGTCGCCAGGAGATTTAAGTTGGATGAATTTTTTACCCAGTTAATATTATCGGTCAGTAAGAAATTAAATGAATCTGTCGATAATAGGAGTGAACAGGAACAGAACACAATCCCCCCCCCCCCATTATATGAATATATGGATGCTATCACTGAAGGCAGACTGACCTACAAAGGAAACTTTTCCAAGTTACATAAGCCAATTACAAATAATTTTGATACAAAATTCTGGAACTTTTTAGATAGTAGTGACCTGAGTCTCTCAACAGATGGTAATAATAAAAACATTGGGACTTAACTTATTCCCTCCAAAGGAGATGAGGTAGTAACTTCCACTAAGTGGAGCCTAAGCATTTTCTTAGAATCAAATTATGTCCTTTCATTTCAAACAAATATTCACATCTCTGGAAACATAGGAGTTAGTAAAAAAGTGTAAATGGCAAACTCTTCAGCGCAAACTAGTTTTATAGTGGCATTATTCTTTAGGTTTAAAGTATTAAAATGGATTTTATAAGTCACAGTAAACAGTACTATTAAGCTTGCAATGCTTTGTAAAGAACTTACAATATATCCCAGCAACCACTCAAGTTACACACATACTCGTCAGCATTTTGTTCATTCAGCTGAGAGCTTTCATGTGAGGCTAAGAAGTTCTGTGTTACAGAAAAACAAAACTTTATGACAATACAAATAAATATTAAATGAACAATTAATGTTTCTTTACCCACACTAGGCAGAAGTGAACAATCAGTAAAGTTGAGCTTGCCACTGTGTAAGCTTAGAGATGAAATCTTTTAACAGTTTGTATGCAGCATGGTTTTGAAATTATTGATGCAAATATGAAAAAGCAATATGTGATGATGCCTAGAGGCATCAGCAGGATGCAACTGCAGAAGCACCTGGAGGTGTCACTCAGCTGTAATGAGTTGAATCAGTTAGTCAAGCTTCAAGTTTAAACTGGGAAGTTTTTATGTGGAAATATATACATAAATGTTTGTCTGTATAAAATCTCTAAGCTTAGTAAAATGACCTCTTCAACTTTTTTGTAGATGTAGTGAAGATATAAAAGCTGACTGGACATGCATGTTAATGTAGTGTAAAAAATTAAATGCATATTGGGAAGAGATAGGTAAGTTTTTAAGGGGTTACGGTCTGATAATTGATCTTTAACTAAATCAATAACACTAATGAATGACCCATTTCCTCTATCTGTAAAAGACAAATAAAAAATGTTTTGGAGTCTTTTGACTGTAGCTAGAAAAGTTATTACAAAAAACTGGAAATTGAACTCAGTTTCTACATTCAAAGAATTTGTACATTTAACAATTTAGCAATACTAGGAAAAAGAAGTGATTAGAATAAGATTTATAAATCATATTAAGACTGAGTTTTTGGGATAGCCTTGAAATGTTACTATTGAAATCTCAATGTGTTAATTACATAAGACTATTTTGATGATTCAATGTATTTGTATATATTTTGTAAATATGTTACATCAATAAAAATTGTCTTAAAAATGAAATGCTGGGTCAGCAAATGGCTGTAACTAAGAAAATGTATTCTTTTTAACTATGACACTTTCTGAATTGGCTAGACATAAGCATGGCCTTACAACCTTTAATGCTGCTGGCTACCAAAATTACTAGAAAATGGGAATCAAAAACTAATTCAACTATAACCGAAATACTGAATACCAAAAAAAGAGATAAAAGAACAGGAGGTGGGATCTTTAGATAAAGAAAGGAGCAACTTGCATAAAAATACACAGAATTTGTGTGGATTAAGTCAGGTTTAATGGAAGTTAGGATCTGAAAAATTTACATAAAGTTGAAGTGAAGTTTAGTTATTAAAAGAAAGAAAACATGCAAATGAAAAATGCAAATATGGTTTGCTTTCTTTTCTATTAAGACATGTATATCTACGTTTTAAGTGATCATTTAAACACCTTTACTAAAAGTTGTTTAAAAAAATTGGAAGGAGATGGAAGACAGCTCAACCAATTTAGCCAAAGATGGCATGCATCTATCTCCTCTGGGCTTTTGCATACTTATCAAAATAGTCTCTGTCCCCATACTGCTTTTTTTACGTTATATCAGTCTATGCAGCCAAGTAAATAAAAATTAAAATCTGTAAAATATCAACATAGTGTTGCTCAAGGGCAGAAACTTAAGAACATGCCACCCCTCAAGGTTTGAAAAATGGGGATATTTGTGCTGTCAATGAAACACGTTTCCAGAGCAGTGGCCACACTCCTTCCTTATCGGGCTTCTTTACCAACCACTGATTTATGGGCTAAAATGTAGATACCAGTAATGCTAGTAGTGGCATGTCTGTAATCTCTAGACTAGTCAATCAAGTCATGTGACATCCTGGTCAACTACAAAAACCCTACCCACAATGCCCACAAAGCAAAAACCATATCTTAAACGAGTCTCTTTCAGTTAACCCAAAATTTGTCTAACAGGCTTAAACTACCCTTCCACAAACTGACAAACCTACACTCCTGAAATAAATATTTTCTGTACTTCGTTGGCTTTATCACTGTTAACTCCATTGCTCAAACAGTCCCCCCCGCCCCCAAGAGACATTGAAACAGGACATCTTACCTTTAAAATAGAACCCTTGTCTGCTCCTCACCCACTATCATGACCCCTCACTGGTAAACTTAGATCACTGCACTGTTGTATTCAGAGTGTTTCCAATAAAGGTCAATGACCAGCCCAATACAGACTTCTCCAAGGCAACTTCAAGTTCGAAGATGGTTTGATACAGTTTAATACTCCTGCACCCCTTAATGACCTTCTAGGATATACTGCTGCTTTTCAAAAAAATTATACTTCCATCTTGCATAGAAATTTATATTACTACTTACTACAAACAGTAAGCAACGTTTAAACACAATGCCCTCTGGTGGAACTCAGCCAAAAGAAATGGTACAATAAAAGTAAAAATCTCATTGCCCTAAAGAATAGAAGAAAAATTTCACTTGGTATAATTAACCTCAAAAGGGTTAAAAAAAAGAACTGCGGAGCAGTATCAAATCCTGCAGAGCTAATTATGAACTACAAAATGCTGCATTAGTAAATAAACACAACACATTTTTAATCGTGGAAAGAACCCAAGAAACAATACCCAGAACTGCACTGAGATCATCTAATAGGTGGTACAGTGGTGCAGCGGTTAGCACTGTCACCTCATAGCAAGAGGTTCTCCAGTTCTACTCTCAGCTGGGGTGCCTTCTATGCTGAGTATGCATGTCCACGTGGGTTTTCTCTGGGTGCTCTAATTTCCTCCCACATTCCCAAGACATGCTGCAGGTGGCCTGGACATTCTAATTTGGCCCTGGCTGTGAGTGTGCCTTCTGAGGAAGGTTGGGTACTAGGATTGCAACTTGAAACCATAAAACTCTACTGCCACTTCTGCTGACACCAATGATCCGCTGTGTTGACCCCTAAAGGAGCAGCCGAAAAAGGAAGCAGCACTGAAATCATCGAATATGGCATCACCCACTCAAACTCTGACAATATAGCCAACATCCTTGCAGTTAAATTCAGTTCCAACATCTCCCCTCAATCCTCTCAAAACTTTCCAACACAAAGTAAGTCTCTGCCCACCTCATTCTCAGTTCCAAGTAATCACTCTAAAAAGATATTAAAAGACCAAAAACAACAGCTCTACAGGTTCAGATAACATATTGGGCTGTTTCATTGTTAGTATGAATCAGCAGCAAACAGACCTCCTCAAACTATTTAACCACTGCATCACTACTAGATACACAACATATCAGAAGCCTGGAGAACAGCTGCAATAATTCCTCTTCACAAGGAAGGCCCTCACCATATAGCCTGGCAACTACAGACCTATAATCCTCATTTACAAAAATGATCTGCACCTATTTCCTCATGGACTCCACAAACAATGACATAAGGGAACTACAATCCCTAGGCCCTAACCAATTTGGCTTTGTAAAGGGTAGACCATGCCTATTAAACCTAGATGACTTCACTGAAGGAGTAAGAGAAGTACTAGCTAAGGGCAACTCAATGTACACAGCTTTCCTTGACTTAGCCAAGGCCTTTGAATCTCTGGCATCATCTACAAACTGGTCAAAATCAATATAAATTCCTAAGAAACCTATTAGATTGACAGGTGGCTCAAAGTCACACTATTTGAGTTATGACATTAAAGGTCTCTGGCTGACTAAATCCACTGACAATTGCAAGCTTGGACTTATCAACTCCCCTAAAGACAATCTTGCGGTGCCAAGATCATGGTAGCAATCAGCCTTAAAACAGATATTACACAGCTAAGCAACTTCACGGATAATAACCTCTCCTTTGCCACGTATCCACTGTTAAGAAAGCTTTCTACCTCATCCAAATGATTGCTAAGGACATCTCTTCTTTGAAGATGTCATCATTCCACTCTACTCATCTCCCAACAGGCTCATACTAGAAAATAAGTTATGCACTCACCATAACGTTCCATGTTTGTTGTCCATCTCACCTTCATTCATTGCTGGTTGGGTTCGGAACACAGAATCGGTTTGGACTCTGTCTTATTCAAAAGCTTGAGAGCTTCCACTGGCTCGTGGCTATACCCTATCCCATGATGTTCAGGGAAGATTACCCATATCTTGTTTGCAGAAAAACATAATTATCTCTAAACATGGCACCATATCCAAAAGAAACTAAAGATATTCAGAGACATAACCAATTTTGCAAGAAAACCGCTCGATCCTCCAGGAGCAAAGGTGGGGGAAGGAGGGTGGGATGCAAGAATGAAGGAGAGATGAACAACCAACATGGAACATTACTGTGAGTACATAACTTCTTAATGTTTTGTCCTATTTCGCCTTCATTCATTGCTGGTTGGGACAGTGTCCCTAGCACCTTCTTTCTTGGGAGGCTCAAGGGAAAATACTCATCAGAACAGTGGACCCAAAAGAGGCCCTGTTCCTGGAGGGCAAATCGACTTTGTAATAAGTGATAAAGGTATGAAACTTTACCCATGTTGGTGCTGCACAAATGGAATCCACAGGCAGCCTCGCCTGGAAGACAGATAAGATTGATAAAGCTCTTGTAGAATAGCCTTTCACTTTCCCTGGGAGTTCTCTGTTCTGAGATTTGTATGTATAAGTGATACAGACTGTAAGCCATTTAGAAAGTGTGACCTTTGATATTGGGGCCCCTTTCTTTTTGTCTGAAAAAGATACAAACAGCTGGTCCGATTTTCTGAAATCTTTTGTTTTATGCAGGTAGAAACGTAATTGTCTATGTATGTCTAACTGGTGTAGTTTACATTCTGCCTTGCTGCCATAGTTTGGGAAAAAAACAGGTAAGTCAATGGACTGATTTAAATTGGTCTCTGAACACACTTTTGGTAGGAATGAGGGGTTGGTTCGTAAGGAAACTATCTTTGTGAAAAGTCATGTATGGGGGGGCTTATAGACAAAGTTTGAAGTTCAGACACTCGTCTAGCAGATGTAATGGCAACCAATAGTGCTGTCTTCCACGACAAAAACTTTATATCACATGATGATACAGGTTCAAAAGGAAGAAGAATCAGAAAAGGAACAAAATTTAGGTCCAGTGGTGCTGAAGGTTCTTTTACTGGAGGCCTTAGTAAGAATGTACCCTTTAAGAATGCTTTACAAAGTTTGTGGGACATGATTTTTAGTCCTGTTTCCCCAATATGACAGTTTGATATAGCAGCTAACTGAACTCGAATTGTAGCCGCTGCTGCACCACCTTCATTAAAAAGCTTGGCCAGAAAGTCTAACACTGCTGTTATGGGGGCAGTAAAAAAATCAATACAGTTGTTGAAAGCCCAACGGGAAAATCTCTTCCATTTGCAAGACTATAATTTCATGTTTGATGCCTTATGAGGCAAAAATCAATATATGTTTCACTGCCGGGGAAATATCAGGGAGCCTGGCTATTTGTGGAACTGGAGCAGCCAAGCTGTCAATTTGAGGGTCTGTATTGATGGATGGAGCATCCCTGACTAATGAGTCAGGAGGGCTGGAACTGGGTCCAGTATCCACGGCTCCTCCTGGAGATGGGGCCACAGAAAGGGGAACAAAATCTGACGAGGCCAGTATGGTGCAATGAGTACTACACTGCTTCTCAATGTGCTGGCTTTCAGAAGGACCTTAACTATCAAGGGAAGGGGGGGGGGTGTAGAGGAGACCTGGGGGCCAATCATGTACAAGTGCATCCCTTGGTGACTCCCCCAGAAGGGGGATCAGGGCAAAGTAGCTGCTGCATTTGACATTCATGGACATGGCAAAGTGGTTGCATCAAGGCTGGCCCCACTTTCAGAAAATCTGTTCCGCAACTTCCTGTTTTAGGGACCACCCGTGGGCATCAGAATGGATCTACTGAGTTTGTCCGCTATCACGTTGGACTTCCCGGGGATGTGCATTGCTGTCAGAAAGCATTTTGAAGACTGCCCATTGCCATACTCTCTGTGCCTCTCAACACAGGGAGTAGGATTTGGTTTCTCCTTGTTTATGTACCACACTACTGACATGTTGCCTGTCTGAACTGCAACTGTTTCTAGTGGAAGGAAGTCCTGGAATGCCTGCAACGCCAAAAGCACTGCTCTCATCTGGGACACTGACATGCAAGTGGTTTTCGTGTTCCTCGTGATTCTAAAGATGACCACAAAGCATTCTATAGCTATGTCAAGAATCTCAATGGCAACACTCAGATCTGCTCCGAGTTACAGCACAACGGCACTAAATATACAGAACCAACTGATACTGCCAACATCCTGGCAGATAGGTTCAGTGCTAACTTTACACCCCTCACCCCCTAAAGGGCCCATCTCTATACCAGAAGAATGCAACGTTCCTGTAATCATGGCTGCACAGGTAGAAAACACACTCTCCAAAGCCAAGAACACAGCATCCATGGGACCGGACAACATCCCAGGCTGTGTTCTACATGAACTACAGAATGAACTGGCACCCCACCTAAGCACCATGTTCAATCATAGCCTCACCTCATGCTTTGTGCTCACTGAATGGCGCAAAGTGATGGTTATCCCACTAAACAAAGGGGGAACCACCACAGACCTCTGGAACTACCGCCCCATTAGCCTAACAAGCCAGGTCTGCAACGCCATGGAATGTATCATCATGGAACATGTGAACAAAGACATTGGCAATCTCCAAACTCTGGACCCCACCCAGTTCGGGTTTGTAAAAGGCAGATCATGTCTCCTAAACTGGATTGACTTCTTAGAAGTAGTTACCAAAGCCGTAGACGAGGGTAAGGTGGTTCACACAGCCTATCTAGATCTCGCCAAGGCTTTTGACACCATCCCCCACTCTGGAATTTCAGATAAACTCACTAAACTAGGTATAAATCCCTATGTCACAAGATGACTCACTGACAGAATCCACACTGTGAAAGTAGCAGACTCCAAATCCAACTTCAGACCAATGACAAGTGGAGTACCACAGGGTTCGGTCGTGGGTCCTCTCCTGTTTGGAATCTACTTTTCTGAAGTACAGGCTAACACCGAAGGTCTTTGGCTAACAAAGTTCGCAGATGACTGCAAACCAGGAGCCATAATCAAAACTCCTAACGATGCGGACATCCTGCAAAAGGGCCTCACTGAGACAGATGCCTGGTGTCAAAGCCATGGCCTCAATCTCAATGCCAAAAAGTGCACTACCATCCCCTTTGGTAAAAACTCTGTACCCATGAGCTACCATATAGGTGGTAGTCTACTTAACACTGAAAGTGTGATAAGAAACCTTGGGACACAGGTGGACAGTAGTCTCTCCTTCGATAATCACATCGCCACAGTAGTCAGGAAATCCTACGTGGCACACCCCATCACAAAAGGTTTCTCATCCAGGAAAAATAAAAGAGGTCAATGTTCCCCTCTACTTGTCACTCATTAGACCCAATATAGACTACAAAGCCCCTTTTGGTATGTACCTCACAAGACATCTACAACTGGAAAGGCCACAGAAATACCTCACAAAGAGGATTACTGGCCTCAAACAGATGCCCTACGCAGGCAGTCTCAAAAAACTCAAGCTTTACTCCGTCGCATATCGCCTACTCAGAGGCGATCTCTGCCTAACATACAAAGCTATGTCAAACCCAGGGCTGTTGAACATGCTCCACTTAAAGAAATCCCAGTCCCTCTGAGCTACACACTCTAGGGACTTAAACCTTGTTCACCACAATAAACAGAACATGCTGGAGGGATAGATTCTTGTCCCAGAGACTTCCCACACTCTGGAACAAACTACTTATCTATATCAAACAAAGCTCCTCACTAGCACTAAGAAAAATTTTATGACTGGATGGGAAATAGGAAATTCACCCAGGGGATCACCTCTGTGGCTCTACTCGACAGGGGCATAGGAAAATAATTTTCTTGGGTGGCAAAAGCCAGGGTACCTTTTTGGCTAGGCTTGTATAGGCCCTAGGGCCGATAGCCTGGTACCTACCTATGAACTGAAACGCCTCGGACAGTCTTTCCCAGATAATGCCCCCCCCCCCCAATCTGGGAAGTGTCTGTGGTCACCGTGGCTACTGGTTGTGGGAAGACAAACTGTCGGCCTACAGTCAACTGAGTTGAGTGAAGCCACCAGCACAGATCTTTCTTGCAGGATTCTGTTATGATAATCTTGTGAGACCATGGTAGATCCTGCATGGACCACTGGGAAAAGAGTAGCCACTGAAGAATCCTCATATGTAGACAAGCTAAGGGTACCAAAAGTATTGCAGCCGCCATGATACCCAGAACTTTCAAAACAATCCTCACCTGTACTTTCTTCTCAAATAAGAGGTTCTTGATTTGATGATGCAAGGTATGAATCCTCTCGGAGGGAAGTTTGCCCAACATTTTTCTTGTGTCTTCTAAGTCTGCCCCTACAAATATGATATGCTGTGAAAGCAATAAGGCAGACTTTTTGAAGTTTATTGTGATGCCTAGATGAGAGGACAGATGAATGGTTTGTGTCCCTCGTTCTTGTTAGCAGATACTTGGCGGTGCAGTTAAGAGTTAGTCATCTAAGTATGGAAACACCCGGAATCCTAGACACCTCAAGTGAGCCATAACTACTGCCATGCATTTGGTGAACACTCTGAGGGCTGCAGTGAGACCAAAGGGCAGAGCTCAAAACTGGCAGTGACTGGCTCAAAGCCAAAAGCGCAAATGCCGCCTGGATCGCCTGTCCATTTTTATGTGATAGTATGCATCCTGGAGATCTATAGAGCACATCCAATCATCTTTCCCCAGAAAGGGAAGTATTGACTGCAGTGTTACCATCCAGAACTTTAACTTCTTGACGGACTTGTTTAGCCTGCTGAGATCCAGAATGGGCCTCCAATCCCGTCTTTTTTGGAACTGAAAAAAACTTAAGTTCCAGATCCAATCTGGTCTGCGGGTACATTTTGGATGTCTTTTTCTAGCAACTTTTGTACCTTTGAAGTTGCGTAATCCCTTTGACTGGGTGGAACATCTGGGACTAGTTTTTATAATGGGGAGAGGAAAAGGATATGTAATAACATCTGGATATGATCGTTTGTACCCATTTTTCTTTTATTTCTAGCCAGGAATTTGGGTACAATGAGCAGCGACCCCTGACTGCCTCCAGAGATGGACAGGCAGGCCTCCTCTAAGCAGCGCTGAAAGGGTTTTCCAAGGAAGGAATCCCTGTCAACCTGGTTCTGCAGCCATCCTCTGCCACATGGTTACTTCTTCCATTGTTACTTCCCCCTCTGCCCCTGGGGCAAGAATCACCATGTGCATTTAGGACAGCTCTTTGGAAATTCCGGAACCACATTTTTCCCCCTTCTGACCTTTGGGATAAGGTCTAGTATGTAGGGAGAAACTAACTCCAATGGCAGACAGAGTCTTTCCCTCCTGCTCGCACCTGGTTAAGGTCTCTCTAACCTTGGGCCCGAACAAAGATGAGCCATCAAAAGGAGCATTATAAAGGAAGACTTGAAGGTTGTGCAAAATCAGATAAGCGCATACAGGAATGTCTCCTTACAGAAATTCCTGTACCCACTGCCCTACTGGTTCCATCAGCCGCATACGAAAAGTTACATGGAGGAGTTTACCACATAATTTAAGGTGGAGAGCTGGGAGGAAACCTTATCCAAAACCCCTGCAGCTACAGTACCTTGAAGGGTATCCCCTAGTTCCTTCAGGAGATCCCTCTGGAAGCCTAGTGAAATGGGTCAAGTAGTTCAGCAATCTAAGAACAAACGCCACTGAAGAGAACATACGCTTTCCATATCTGTCCATCACTCGAGACTCTTTGTTCGGTGGATGAATAGCTGAGGAAGTCTCTGGCAATTCCTTCTTTGTGTCCACCACCAAAACATCTAATAGGACACCCTTGCTAAGGACCTCCTTTTCTGAAGGTGCCGTGATGAATTTATTTAGCCTCCTAGGAACAGGTTCCACTGCATCCGGACAGTCCCACACCTTTCAACTAATCACATTCATTAATTAGTTGAAAGGTGGAGACACCCAAGAGGTGAAAGGTTGAGACCCGAAAGCCTCTAGGTACACCAACTCATCCTCAGAAGGGCTAGTGGGCTTCCAGTCACCTCTGCGTTTAAGGATCTCTAGGATGCCTGCAAAGGAAACATCTTCAGAGGGTGAACATGGGGACCCTTATGACTCATCAAGGTCCATGTCTGAGGTGACAGACTCCTCCAGGGAATCTAGGCCCTTAATCTTGCACAACCTCTTCTGAAGGACCTCCTCAAAGGGGTACTCTGGAGAGGTTTTGGAAGAGATAGTTTTGCCTGACAGGGCATCCTGAGGGTTTGGGTCTCTGAGCTTGGGTGGGACCGATGTTGCTAAGACCAACACTGGTGCTTTTGGGGGAAAAGTACTTGGACCAGAGAGCGGAGCAGTCTGAGGTGACAGCACTCTCCATCAACTCAAAAGCCCCCCGCCCCCGATTCCGCTCTGAGGAAATCTCCAGCTCCGAGGAACCAGAAGACTCACCCTGAAGCAGAGCAGTTGGCTCCGAAGCAGATGTAGGATCTGAGTTCACCCGTGCCGAAGCCCCGAGAGGTAGAATCGGTTGGACAGCTTGTCCAATCCGATTCCCCTCACTGGACCCGATGGGAGAATGTTGGCTCCTAGACTCCCCAAATTCTGATGGCACCGAGGAAGTCAGAGCAGTAGTCAGACCCGATTATCCTGGAGCATCTCTCTGCACCAACTGTTCTGTTGCGATCGAGTCAGAGGAGGAACTGAAGAGGAAGTGGGCTTTGTCAGTTCCGGTTCTCTCTGGGTTGGAGTCTACAGAATTTTGGCCAGCGCCAGCATCCGTAAGAGTCTCATCACCACCCGCTCCACATCATCGTCCAATAACCCTCTGGAGGATAGGAAGGACAGGGTTGGAGACCTCATTGTCTGCAGTAGTGAAGATCTCAAATTTGGAGATACCGGTTCCAACACAGGGGACCTGCTCTGAAATTGGAACTCTGCAATCACAATTGGAGCTGAAGAGGGAGATTTTTCAGAACAGAGAGCCCTTGGCTCCAAAGAAGATTCTTTGGCCATCTTTTTTGCTGGCTCCAAGGATGGAGCAGAAGACAAATTCCTTTTTCCCCATCTTCTGGGATCTCGAAGAAGGGGATTTGTCATTAGATTCAGAGGTGCTCTAAGTCGCTTCCAAAGCCTCTGCAAAGGGGGGTTTTTAACAGGGCTCAAACAATAAACTTATTTTTTCATTCCATCAAAATCCTCGAACTAAAGGCCTGACAGAAAGAACAAGATTCTTGGAAGTGAACATCACCCAAACCGTACACACAACTGGTATGCCCAACAGTCAGTGGCATTTTCTGACTGCACTTGTCACATTTCTTAAAACCGGAAGGCTTCGACTCTTTGGAGTGATTTGACATTTTCTAAAACACAATAACTAAACTAGACAACCAGAAGCAAACTCAGCAATTTTTTTTTTTTTTTTTTTTTAAAAGATAAATTTTTAACAGCAAAGATACTAAATAAGAAAGATGGAGTAGTTCTCTAAGTGAAGGGTTAAGATACAAGGGAAAAAGGGAACGGCCCACTAAGAAACAGGCCACAGGAAGCCCTCTAACTTAAATGAGCTACCTTGTAAAAGGGGACTCACCAAGCTCTCTAACTTAAACGAGCCTGGAAGCCGGAATAGGGAAGGTTCAACAACAGGCCTAGAGAAATAACGACAACCAACACAAGAAAACCAGCAACAGTAGCGAACTAGTCAAACACAACTAAACTCTATTCCTAAAGGTTGAAAGGAGTTAGATGACACAAAAACAGTAATAAACTATTACACTTTTAACAATATATAGAAAAAAATTGTTTCCACTTAGCCAGAGCCTGCATGGAAGTCACCCAATCTTGTTTAGCGGCAAACTAGATCTGGGTAATCTTTCCTGACCATCATGGGATAGGGTATAGCCATGAGCTGGTGGAAGCTCTCGAGCTTTTGAATAAGGCTGAGTCGGAACAGATTCTTGGTTCTGAACCCAACCAGCAATGAATTAAGGTGGGATAGGACAACATAACACAATACTTCCTTCACTAGTAGCGGTCCAATCACCAAACTCAAGTTGAAATACACCATTAAGACCTCAAAAAAAAAAGTGTCTGGTTTGAAATCTTCCCTTTAGCCAGAGCATCTAAAAGTCCTTTCTCTCTTTTGTGTCACCTAAAGGCTCCTATGAGGCAATGTATGCCATGCATACAAAGCTGTAAATGACCCAGTCCTGTTTCATCTAGACCGATAGCTACACAAATACAAGGTCAAGGGACTTAAATCTACACTGCAACATAAATAAGATGTGCTAACCGTTTTTAAAGAATCTCCCATCACTGTGCGGCAAAGCTTGTCCCCTTCACTGTCTTCAAAACTAACCTAAATGAATGGATAGAAAACTGATAATTTACCCCAGGCATAGTTCCCCCATTCTTTATGCACAGGGGGAATAACTAGTTGGGTGTACCACTAAGACTGAATTGATTAGGCTTTGCTGGTCTACTGCTTTAAGTAGACCCATGACCTTACCAACCTTCTCAATCACAAACCCTGGTTCTTTTATGGATTCTAAATAAATAACAGCTGGCTGGGGGGATGGGGGTTTTAGGTGGCTTAAAAAGCCATCATTCTTGGCCTGGAAAGATGAATTGAATGAAAATGAAATTACATGATTTGATTTCCAAAACATATGCTGCTGTCTGCACACTGCACAGAGAATAAGGTCAAGGAGAAGTAATACAGTGCTTTATCAATATATACATTTCTTATTTAAAAATGTTGCTGCTAAAAAGACATTTTCAGTTGTGCAACGACTGTGGAAGTTTTCTGAAAACTGGATGTGACACGATAAAGAATATATGTGGTGATAACAGTGTAGCAGTAAGTAAGCCACCACAAAATGCAGTGTTACAGCAAAGGTGCATGAATGCTGCACACACTTAATTGCTATACAAAATGGATGATGTCAGAATACAGGTTAGATCATGCACACCTGTGCAGTACTACTGCATTCTCAGCAGGTACCACAAGGTGTACACAACAGTACAGTCACAGTGGGGGGTACTAAAAGTAATCCTGTCAAATAGATGTTACAGAAATTGTAGAACATTACAAAAAATACATTACTGCAATAGCACAAATTCATCTCAAACAGTGAAGACATACAGTGGGCTAGTACATAAGTGCTGAAATGTTACAAGTAACTTGCACTACGTTCTTTTGTAACCAAGTAACATACTATATGCTATTATAAAATGCACAATAGGAGTTACTAGAATGCAGCAATATACATCTGAGCATTTTACGCAATGCTATGGCAGAATGCAACAAATTATAACTTTTCACTGGAGTGGAGAAACACAACTGAAGCCAGCCCATTTATGTTTACTGTACATGTACAATGAGCCCCGATACGAACAATGAATGCAGTCAGTCAAGCGCATCCCAATAAGCGCATCATTAAATATTCAGGTTACAGTGACAGCAGGGACTATGCAAAGATCGTGTAGGAGCATGTTGTGGCTGCAGGTACGTACAAGCAGAAGACTTGTCTGCTGAGCATGAGACCCAACAGACTTGGAGCAATTTTGTGCACACAGTTGCGGCTAGACAGAGAAGCTATGTGACAGCCTCAGGGGGCCATAAGAGATGTGGGCTGATCTGTTATGACCCAGTGATTCATAAATGCAAAGAAGATAACTTGTGGAAGGTAGCAGAGTGAATTAAGATGAGGCTAGGAAAGTACAATATGTACTACAGCCTGACAGACATAACAGACAAGAATGTGAAGGGGAGGTGGTGACAAAATCAGGGATGTGGAAGACAATGGAGTAGGTAGCATTAGAGACACAGATATAAATGTCAAGTAAAATATAGTTATGCAAGTAAACTTACCACAACAGTAGATGCTTGAATGAGCACTGTTGCAGTAGCCTTAGCCATATGGGTTATGTGCAGCTAGGGATATAACAGCTGGCTAGATTCCAGATTTTTCAGGCCACCTTTCAACTTCCAAACCATTTGTTAGCTCGCGCAGAGCTGACTAAAATGTCAGAGGTTTGGTTGCCACATCCTTCAGAGCTTTCATGCCAACAGAGTGATGGAGACTAAAGCCATGCCGGACATCGGTATGAGAACAAAAACAGAATTCCTCACCTTGGCAATAAAAACATACAAAAGTAAGGGGGATGGACAGAGGGAGGAGCTACTGCAGCACTGACAATTTGTACATTTACAGTTATAGCAAGTTTACTTACACAACTGTACTACAGTCATGTGCATCACTGCTTCAGTAGCCAGAGCTATATACAGGTAGACTATTACAGCTTATCTGGATTTAGAGAAGAAAGGATGAGGGTCCAACAGCTCCTGGGGAATGGTCCTAGCAAAGCTTCTCCTAGACCTGGAGAAGAAATCCAGTTTACACTATGTATAAGTATATACAGGGGATCCAGATGCTGCTTCTAGAATACTTCTAGAATCCATCTATTTCCAAGAAGACACAGATGAAGCCAAGACCCTGGTAAAATCAGCCTTTACCCTCACTGGAACAGTCTTGCGGTGAAGGGTATAACAAAAGATAATGGCGTAAGACAACCACTTGGAAATCATCTAATTTGATAAAGAATGTAATTTTTCTTACCTTCACAAGAAATTAGAAGTTATGTACCTACCATAACGTTCCATGTTAGTTGTCTTCTCTCGCCTTCTTTCTTGCTGGATGGGTTCGGAGCCGATCCTCGGCTCCGACTCGGCACTTGCTTTAGCTCGAGAACTCCTTTTACCAGCTCGAGGCAACCCTATATCCCATGATGCAAGGCGGAACTACCTCAGATCTCGTTTGGCAGCTAACTTACCTTGCTAAAGGTTATCCTAACCAAATTAGGAACAAGTTTCCTAAAAGAAGTCCTCATAACAAAGATCCAGAGGAAACAAACTAATAGGAACTCTTCAAGATCTGTCCAGGCCAGGGGGAAGGAGGGAGGGACGCAAGAAAGAAGACGAGAGAAGACAACTAACATGGAACGTTATGGTAGGTACATAACTTCTAAATGTTAAGTTGTCAATCTCGCCTTCAATCTTGCTGGATGGGACCGCGTCCCTAGCACCTGTATCCCGGGTGGCTCAATGGAACAGACTCTTGAGAACTGTGGAACCAAAACTGGCCCTATCTCTGGAGGCCAGATCCAACTTGTAATGAGAAACAAAGGTATGAGGCGTGGCCCAAGTAGCTGCTGCACAAATGGTATCAATGGGAAGTCTATCCTGAAAGGCTGCAGAAATGGATAGACTCCTGGTCGAGTGTGCTTTTGGCTTAGAAGATAGTTGTTTGCCTCTGAGAGAGTACACATAGGAAATGGTGGAAGTCAACCATCTGGATAAGGTCACTTTAGAAACTGGAAGACCTAACCTGTTTTCTGCATAAGAGACAAACAATTGGTCCGATTTTCTAATTTGTTTAGTCCTATGCAAGTAGTACCTGAGCTGACGATGGACATCCAAAAAATGCAATTTTTGTTCAGCTCTGTCAGAATAGTTAGGGAAAAAGACTGGTAAATCTATAGATTGGTTAATATTGGTTTGAGATACAACCTTGGGGAGAAAGGAAGGGTTAGTTCTTAACAATACCCTGTCCTTATGAAAAACCAAATAAGGTGAACGAATACAGAGAGCTTGAATCTCGGAAACCCTTCTTGCAGAAGTGACAGCCAGTAAAATATAGTTTTCCACGTCAATAACTTCAAAGAACATGAAGCAGACGGTTCGAAAGGAGGTAGTATCAAGGATGCTAACATTAAGTTTAGATCCCATTGCGGAGGAGGATGCTTTATAGGTGGTTTTAGGAGAAAAACTCCTCTCAAAAAGGCCTTGCATAATCTATGAGACATGATGTTATTGTCATGCAAGCCAACATGATACTTGGAAATGGCAGCCAGTTGTACTTTGACTGTAGATGACGAGGATCCCGAATGAAAAACCTCCGCTAGGAAATCTAAAACAGAATGAACGGGAGCAGTAAAAGGATCAATATTTCTGGAGTTTGCCCAAATCGAAAACCGTCGCCACTTGCTAGCATAAATAGTCCTAGTGGACGACTTCAAAGAAGACACTAAAATTTCTCTGACTGAGTCAGAAATCATTGGTAGCCTGGCTAGGGAAGGAAGTGGAGCAACCAAGCAGTGAGGTTGAGAGAATGAATGGCCCGGTGCTGCTGACCCGACTGGTGGATCAAAAGATCCGGAACTGGGTCCAGATGCCAGGGCTGCACCAGAAGGTGACGATGCAGAGACGGAAACCAAATTTGTCGAGGCCAAAAAGGAGCAATGAGGATCAATTTGGCTCTCAAAACGGTGGCTTTCTGAATGACTTGTGGAATCAATGGAAAGGGAGGAAAGGCATAAAGAAGTCCCCGAGGCCAATCCTGGGTTAGAGAGTCTCTCAGGGGTTGGCCTGGAAGGGGAAATAGAGTGAAATAGTCTGGGCACTTGTTTTGAGGGGTAGCGAAAAGATCGCAACAAGGAGTGCCCCACTTCAGAAAAATCTGATCCACTACAGATTGATTGAGAGACCACTCGTGAGGCATCAGAATAGATCTGCTTAGCCTGTCCGCCAATAGGTTGGACCTGCCGGGGATGTGCATTGCTATCAGAAACCGCTGAGAAGAGATCGCCCATTGCCAAAGTCTGAGAGCTTCTCGACATAAGGGATAGGACCTGGTTCCGCCCTGTTTGTTGATGTACCAGACCACGGACATGTTGTCCGTCTGTACTGCAATAGTCCCCGTGGGAAGAAAGTCGTCGAGGGCTTGCAACGTTAAAAGCACTGCTCTCATCTCCAGGACATTTATGTGCAGATGGTATTCTATGGGTTGCCACGTCCCGTGGACCATCCTGCCCTGATAATGCCCCCCCCCCCACCCGATCAGAGAGGCATCCGTGGTGACTGTGGCAACTGGAGGAGGGGGAACAAAGGGTCGGCCCTGATGAAGAAGAGGGGAAGATATCCACCAGCCCAGATGAGCCCTGCACGACTGTGTTACTAAGATTTCGTGTCTCATCGGAAGATTGTGATACGACCACTGCGTGAATAGCATCCACTGCAGGAGACGCATGTGAAAGCGAGCCAGTGGTAGAAGAACAATGGCCGCAGCCATTAGGCCTAGAACCTTCAGGACAAACCTGGCTTTGATCTTGTTGCTTTGTAACAGAAGCCGAACAAATTTGTGGATGTCCAGAATTCTTTGATCTGTTAGTCTGGCTAACATTTTGACGGTATTTAACTCTGCGCCTATAAAGGTGATAGATTGGCAAGGCAGCAGAGAAGATTTTTCGAAATTTACTGAAATTCCCAGATTCTTGCAAAGCTGAAGGGTGTAGTCTCTGGACTGAAGAAGCTGACACTTGGTGGTGGCGGAGAGGAGCCAGTCGTCCAAATAAGGAAACACCTGGAATCGTAGACGTCTCAGGTGAGCTGTGACCACTGCCATGCATTTGGATAACACTCTGGGGGCTGAAGTGAGGCCAAAGGGCAGGGCTCTGAATTGGTAATGACTGGTCCCTAGCCGAAAGCGGAGAAACCTCCTGGAGTGCCTGTGAATCTTTATGTGATAGTACGCATCCTGAAGGTCTATAGAGCACATCCAGTTGTCCTTGCCCAGAAAAGGTAGAATGGACTGAAGCGTGACCATCCGGAATCTTGCCTTTTTGACAAATCTGTTCAGATTGCTCAGGTCTAATATTGGTCTCCAATCTCCGTCCTTTTGGGGACCAAAAGAATCTTGAGTAGACGCGGATCCTACTTGGTCTGCGGTACTGTCTGGACGGCTCTTTTTCTAGGAGTTTTGAAACCTCCTGTTTTGCCAAATCCCTTTGACCGGGTGAGATGTCTGGAAGGGATTGTGGAGGTACAGGAAACCTTCGAAGGGGATCTTGTAACCCTCGGATATAATCGACTGTACCCACTTCTCTTGGGATAGGGATTGCCAGGCTACTGGGTACAGTGAAATCCTTCCCGACTGCCTCCAAGGGTGGACAGTCGGGCAACACCTCAGGGATGCTGAAAGGGCTTCTCAGGAAGAGACTCCCTGTTGCCCTGGTTCTGAGGACCCCCTGCCTCTAGGGCGTCTATTATTGTTACCCCTCTGCCTCTGGGGTAAACTGACCACGTGTGTCCGGTGTAGCTCCTTGGGCTTTACGGAACCACATCTTCCCCTTTCTGACCCTTGGGATATGGTCTAGAAGGAGCGGAAAATTGGACTCCAACGGCAGAAAGAGTTTTACCGTCCTGCTCACACCTGGTCAAGGTATCCTTCACTTGAGGTCCGAACAAAGCCGAACCATCAAAGGGGGTATTAGTGAAGGACGCCTTAAAGGGGTCCGCAAAATTACACAGCCGCATCCAGGCTTGGCGTCTAAGAGCAACTCCTGTACCTGCGGCCCTGCTCGCTCCATCGGCCGCATAAGATATGAGCCGCATGGAGGAGTTAGATATGGAATTCAGGATAGCAAGCTGTGAGGCAATCTTTTCCTGAGCCCCAGCAGCAGAAGGATCCTAGACTACTTCACCCAGTTCCTTGAGAATATCTCGTTGAAGCCTGGTGAAGTGACAAAGGTAATTCAGCGAACGCATAGCAAAGGTCGCTGAAGAAAACATCCGCTTTCCATACCTGTCCATGGTCCTAGAATCCTTGTTAGGAGGATGGACAGGTACTGAAGGATCCGCCAGTTCCTTCTTAGTGGCTGCCGCCACCACCATAGCATCCACAGAGACACCTTTGGAAAGGAACTGTTTATCCGACGGGGCCGTAATGAACTTGCATGGCCTTCTGGGGACAGGTTCCACAGAATCTGGAGCCGCCCACGCCTTCCGAGCCACTACCTGCATAAGTGGGTCGAAAGGCGGAGACACCCAGGAGGTGGAGGGTCGGGATCCAAAAGCCTCCAGGTATACCGACTCATCCTCGGAGGGATCAATGGCTGGCCAATTTCCCCTCTGTTTGAGGAGCTCAAGGATGTCTGAAAAAGAGACATCCTCAGAGGGGGACCGTGGGGAACCCTCCGACTCATCTAAGTCGGTATCAGATGTAGTAGACTCAGGGGAGTCTGTGTGTTTCCTCTTACACGTCCTCTTAAGAGGGGGTTCCCCTGCAGGGTCAGGAGAAACCTCGGAAGAGGAGGAAATTCCCAGTGGGGAAACCTGGGGCGATGGATCCCTGGGCCTGAGAGCAAGAGGCTGGCAAGAGGCATCTACAGGCACTGATGAGGGAGGAGCTAGAGGGATGGACCGTTGACCAGGCTCAGAGGCCAGGACACTCCTCATCACCTCAAAGGCTCCTCTCCCCGGGAGGCCGGAACATACCCGCTCCGAAGAGACAGGAATGGTCGGCTCCAAAGAGAGAGAAGGCTCCGAGGCCGATGTCGGCGCCGAGCTTACCAAAGCCGAAGCCCCGAGAGGGAGAGCGGGGTCGGACAAGGGTCCGATGCCACTAGCCCCCTCGGAGCCGACAGTGGAAACCCGACGACCGGATCCCTCCAAGGAAGGTCTCAAGGAGGAGATCGGAGCCGAGGACGACAGAGCCGAAGGATGCATCGGCTCCGGCATCGAAACAGTCGCTGTCCCAAGAAGCTCCGGCTCCGAACTCTGGTGTAGAGTCGGAGGAGGAAGTTCAAGAATTGGGGTTATAGCTGAAGTCTGTTGAGACGGGCTATGGAGCATTTGGGCCAGTGCCTGAGACTTCAACAGCCTGCTTACCACCCTCTCCAAGTCGTGGTCAGACAGCCTGGAAGATCTCGAAGATCGGCTCCGATGGCTCCGCTCCGACAAAAGAAGAGATCCCGGAGCCGAGTGGATACTCATAATAGAGGGGGACCGAGATCTCTTACGGGTCGAAGCCATCGGAGCCGAAGTCCCTAGAACTCCAGATGGAGCCGAGGATTTCTCGGCTCCGATGCTGGATAAAGTGTCGGCTCCAGCCGGAGCCGACAAGGCCACAGTAGTCAGGGTACCGGAGCCAGCCGGCACCGAACCCACTACTTGAGTCGAAGAAGTATCGACTCCAGCCGGAGCCGATATCGGCTCCGACAGAGCCGGAGCCACCGGAGGAGGCTTGGACATTGTAGCCTGAGCCTTCGGTGGCTTATGAGGTTTTCCTGACCCTGATTTAGGAGGAGAACCTTCAGGTTTAAGTAAACCTCGGAGGATGAGTTTATTCCTCCTTTCCTGCAGGACTCTCTGGCTAAAAGCATGACACAACGCACAGGAGTCCTGCAGGTGCAAAGGCCCCAGGCAATAAACACAAGTGTGACCGTCTGTCAGAGATATTTTCTGACAGCACTGGTCACACTTCTTGAAGCCTGAGACCTTGCCTTCTTTTGACATCCTTAGGAGGATAGAACACAAACAGTCCCCACAAACACACAAATTAATCCCTTACACAAACACACAGGAAGGGATAACCAAGGGGAACTAGGCCTGACTAAACTACTTAAAATTAAAACTAATAAAAGTTTATACAAAGGTTGAAAAATAGGGAATAGGGTGGGCTGTAACTAATTACAGACTACACTAACACTAACAGGGAAAAATAAACCCCTAACTACACTTTTTCTTATTTGACTAAGAAAAACTTACCTCAGCTGGCAAAGGAGACCTCTTTCGCTAAGCGGCAAACGAGATCTGAGGTAGTTCCGCCTTGCATCATGGGATATAGGGTTGCCTCGAGCTGGTAAAAGGAGTTCTCGAGCTAAAGGAAGTGCCGAGTCGGAGCCGAGGATCGGCTCCGAACCCATCCAGCAAGAATGAAGGCGAGATTGACAACTTAACATTGAACAGCTGATCAGAGTACCTGAAAGATTATTTCAGTCAGGATAGTACCACAGTTATCTGTGGTCACCAATGGTATGGAGTATCCTTTCTCCCTCATGTATAGTTTCTGAAAGGAAGAGAGAGAGGTGGATAGCTCTAGGATACCATTTTAGGCATAAATTAAAGACCGGAAGAAAACCCTGTTTTGGTGGAAAATGAGAAAAGTCTGACCAACCATAACAGCCTACAACTCAAATACTCTTCTTGCAGAGGTCAGAGCAATAAATAAAACTGCTTTCCATTTTAAGAACCTCAAGTCAACTTGATGACCTGGTTCAAATGGAGCAAGATTTAATTTTTCTAACACACAATTTAGATCCTAAGGAGAAGCCACCTGTTTTCTAGGGGCCTTGATAAGCAACACCCCTTTCAAAAACATTTTCACAAGAGAATGCATTGAAAGAGGAGGAACCACAGGCAGACTTGTTGAAATGGCCAACAAATGTACCTTGAGGGAGAAGACGGACCAAAGAACAGTACCTCGCAAATGTAAAACAAGAGAAACACTATACCTGAATGGATGCTAGTTATTTTCTTAGCAGCAACTAGAAAACTTTTTCCACTTATTAGTAAGTAATTTTTCTAGTAGCATTTTTTTTGCATCCGTTAATACAATCCTACACATCCTCACTAAAAATGTGTCTAAAGGGTATTAAGACTTTATCATCCAGTCAGACAGTTGCTTTTGTCTGGGATAAGGATGCATCCTTATAATTTGGACTCTGTTTTGTTTGGTAATCCCTCTAAATACAATGCATCAATCAATAGGGCAGCAAGCATCCCTGCCTAGTGCCGCTTGACAGTTAAAATCTCCTGATAAGGAACCAGACACGAAGACTTCTGCCTTTTCATATATTTTCATTTTTAATTCTATCTACTTCATCAGACAGCCTAAACTGCTCATTAATTAAGTCATGAAATTCCCAACAGAGTTGTTAGACTGCCTTTCTAACATCCAGCCCCTTTCACCATTTGACATTGATCTAAGTTAATTATCATGACTTAGTACAGAGAGTGACCTATGTGACTTTGTGTCTGCTGTATCTTATCCTTGGTTAAGAAATCACTACCATTACTGGTGCCTTCCAAGATCCAGGTATCTCCCACCCTCCAATACGTCAATGAACAGGTTACACCAATTTTTATATTTTTTTCCTTCCTTTTTTACCAAATTTCTACTGATATTACAACCATACCCAGTGTTTTTCCTGACATCTTTTGTGGCTATTTTTCTGCACTAATTACTGGTCATCCTGCTCATTTAGCTATGCTAAATTCCATTCTGACAAAAAAGCCTTTGTTTCAAATTTCTGGTAAGGCACCACTTGGGTGAGCAGCTAGATACAGATGCAGAAACTAAAATAAAAGGTAAAAAAATATATAAAAAGCAGTTCACTTACACTGAAAACATCTAAGACTGAACTACTAGAAAGTTAACCCACAGAGAAAAGTCAAGGAAAAGGCTACTAAAAATAAGAAAAACCCCAGACCAGCAACTGTCGACAAAGTCGTTGAGCAACAGGATTTCACACTGGAAATGGCAGTCACTGAGGAGTTGGCTAAGACTTAGACCACAGACAAAGATCAATCAAATGCACACTGAAGTTTTCAAAATGACAGCACATCAATGGACTACATTACTTTTAATAAGAATGAAAAAGCATCTGTCCTCCAGGCCTTTGTGCACAGTGTTCTGGAGTTGTCTAAAGAAGTTTGACAGAAGACGGCTTTGACAGAGAAATCACTGCAGGGTCTAATCTAGGGTTTGACAAACAAAATTTGTGGGTCTAAAGATCATTATAAAATTTATCAGACCACCTGAGGATACGTGGCTGTCGGGCAAACTGCTTAATGTCAAGAAAGCATCTAATGCTGGCAAAATATGAGGAATAGCTGGAGTTGAAGAAAATCCACCAGTAACAAGTCACAATACCTTAATTCTGACAAAGGTAATCAGAAAAGGTGAGAAATTTGAAGAAAAACTTTTCTCAGAATCAGACTCCCCATTCTGTAGACTAGGAAGTTGAGAAGCTCAGTCTAAGCCTAGTTCCTGTCCTTCATATGAAGGATCAGAATACAAGAGAAAGGAAACTCTCTTCCTGTTTAAATTTAAGGAAGACTCAGAATGTTAAGTCTAAAAAGTTTGAATTAAATCCTTAGCAAAACCCAAACAATCTTACCTGTCTGTGTGCTACAGGTGAAGAAGCAATGTCAGTGGTGCAACATGTAGTTTATTTGCCTTTGGTGCAGAAGGCTGTGGGTTGTATTCCACAACAGGTACCTAGATTGCCAACACTGCAGTGCAGCTTAAGGAGGGGGGTGTTATACACTCCTGAGTGTGTCAACCTTCAGATGAAATGTTAAACTGAGGCCCCATCTGCCCGAGTTGGTGGTAGCTCAGGTGGAAACAAAAGATCCCACAGCATCTATCAAAAGGAGTACGGAAATTCCCTGATGCCTTTGCCAAATTTCCCCTAGAAGTATATATGCCACATTCCCTAAAAAGAAGAGACTATTCTAAAGAAAATAACCCCATCAAAAAATAAATAAATAAAATTAAATACATTTGTATTAATGAAAGTATGGTTGGGTACAGAACTAAACTGTCCAGTGACTCCTGACTAATCAGTAGAACAGAAAGAAAAAAAAAATGCCTAACTTTATGTTTCCTTTTTCAGGGAGACCCCTTCTGAAAAATGAGCAGGCTGAGGAATTTCCCTTTCCCCAGGAATTAAGCTCCTCACAACAGTTGTGCAAGTTGAACTTACCATAACAGTAGATGTTCAAATGATTACTTTTGTAGTAGCCTTAGCTATAGGGGTTACATCCTGCTAAAAACAAAGTACAGTTGTGTACACTTACCATAAATGTAGATGTTCGAGTGTATTCACTGCTATGGTTGGGAGGCTGGAGCTAAACAGCATTAGGTGCGGCTATAAGGCCCTGCAGCACTGCAGTGGCAAAGCCTGCCCTGGACTTAGAGTAGAGAGGCAAATGGTAATGCTTTTTAAAGGTGTGAACAGAACTCCAAGTAGCAGCCTCTAGAATGTCTTTGGTTGGTACGCCTCTGAGAAAGGCTGTTGAAGTAGTTGCTGCTCTGGTGGAATGAGACCTAATGCCCTTGGGCAAAGGTTTACCATGGTGTAAGTAGCAGAAACGGATGCAGTGCCTTATCCACTTTGAAATTGTCTGCTTTGAAATAGCCTTTCCTTCTCATCCTGCAGCATATGACACTAGTAATTGCTCAGTTTTTCTTAGA
The DNA here is from genome assembly GCF_019279795.1 of Protopterus annectens. Taxonomy (NCBI): domain Eukaryota; kingdom Metazoa; phylum Chordata; order Ceratodontiformes; family Protopteridae; genus Protopterus; species Protopterus annectens. The sequence continues at coordinate 1,873,552,179 of NC_056726.1, read as the reverse complement.
GCTTTAGTCCTGCTCAAGTAGAATCTTAGCTGGCTGCGTACATCCAAGGAATGCAGAATTCTCTCCTCTTTGTTCTGCGGATTTGGATAAAAAGTTGGCAGATTAATTGTTTCGTTAAGAGCCACACTGGAAACCACCTTAGGCATAAAAGTAAGATTTGTCCTCAGACACCCCCTCTGTCTGGGTAAAAAATGATAAAAGGCTCTACAGCCATGAGGGCCTGTAGCTCTGAAACTCTTCTTGCTGAAGTAATTGCTAGGAGCAGAGCTGTCTTCCATGATAAGAATTTTATATCAGCGATAGCAGCTGGTTCAAATGGAGGCAGGGTGAGCTTTTCCAACACATAATTGAGGTCCCATGCAGGTAATGGTGATGTTCTAGGAGGCCTTAAATTTTTGGCTCCTCTAAGATACTGCTTTAGTAAAGGATGAGAAAATATTGGTGGCTCTGTATTGCAATGAGCCGAAATGGCACAGGCATGGATTTTGATCGATGAGAAAGATAGGCCTTTGTCAAGCATCTCAGTTAAGTATTGTAATATCTGAGGAATATGAGGTTCTGCTATATCAGTTCCTTGTGCTCGACTCCAAGCACAGAATGTCTTCTATTTGTCAGCATAGGATTTTCTAGTACTAGGCCTTCTGGCTTCCAAAATGACATCCATCACAGCTTTACTGAGAGGTGGCGTTTGTATGATTACGTGATTAGCCATGCTGCCAGGTTCAGAGTCCGTAGCTGATTGTGCAGGATCGGACTGTTTTCCTGGGACAGTAGTTGTGGTCTTTGAGGCAAGGTCCAGGCTGGGTATTGAGAAGTTCCTTAGGATTGGGTACAAGTATTGGCGAGGCCAGTCCGGGGCAATTAATCCTTGGCTTCTCTTGTCTGACGTTTAGGAGGACCTTGGGTAGAAGAGGCAGAGGAGGAGAGGCATAAACTGATAGGTTTTTCCAACTGAGGGATAGGGCGTTCACTTTCCATGCTTGTCTGTGATAAGTCCTTGTGCAGAATCTTTTCAATTGATAATTTTGAGGAGAGGCAAATAGATCTATGTCTGGGCTCCCCCATTTCTCTGTTATCATGCTGAAGACTTGTGGATTTAGTTTCCACTTGTGAGGATCCATAAGGTTTCTGCTTAAATCGTCTGCCAAAGTGTTTCGTTTTCCTGGCAGGAATTGAGCTTGAAGATGTTTTTGGTAGGTCAAAGCTGTGTCCCACAGTGCCATGGCTAATCTGCAAAGGGGGTATGAGTGTGTGCCCCCTTGCTTGTTTATATACCACAAGACTGTGGTGTTGTCCGTCTTTATCAGTAGTTGTCCTGGATGAAGTAAGTCCTTGAAGGCTGTTAGGGCATTTTGAACAGCTAGCATTTCTTTCTGGTTGATATGTAGATGCATTTGTTTTGGTGCCCATATGCCCTGAATGCATCTTCCTGCCATGTGGGCCCCACAGGCATAATCTGATGTGTCTGTTAAGGTTTGGCTGGCAGGGGTTAGAGTTAAGGGCCACCCCATGTTTTGGTGACAGGCCTTTGCCCGCCATAGAAACTCCTGTTGCAGGCAGGGAATGAGAGGAATCATTGTTTCCAGACTGTGTGAATGTTGACTCCATAAACGTTTCAGGTAGCACTGAAGTTTCCTCATATGCAGTCTTGCATATGGAATTAGTAGGATGCAGGATGCCATGAAGCCCAGAGCCTGCAGAATTTGTCTTGCAGAAGACTGGGTTTTTGTTGCCATCAGTTTGAAGTAAGTAGTCAGTTGCCTTTGTTTGTCTGGCGTGAGGTTAGCCATCTGGGCAGTTGTATTCAAGCTTGCACCCAGGAATGTTATCTTTTGAGAGGGTCATCATCATCATCTTCTTTCGGCTGTTCCCGTTAGGGGTCACCACAGCGGATCATCTGTTTCCATTTCTTCCTGTCCTCTGCATCATGCTCTTTCACACCAACCGCATGAATGTCCTCTCTCACCACATCCATAAACCTCATCTTAGGCCTTCCTCTTACCTGGCAGCTCCATCCTTAGCATCCTTTTCCCAATATACCCGGCATCCCTCCTCAGCACATGTCCAAACCAATGCAATCTCGCCTCTCTTGCTTTGTCTCTAAACTGCCCAACCTGAGCTGAACCTCTAATATACTTATTCCTAATCCTGTCAATCCTAGTCACACCCAGTGCAAATCTTAACATCTTTAACTCTGCCACATCCAGCTCGGACTCCTGCCTTTTCGACAATGCTACCATCTCCAACCCATATAACATAGCTGGTCTCACTACCCTCTTGTAGACCTTCCCTTTCACTCTTATTGGTACCCGTCTGTCACAAATCACTCCTGACACTTCTTCACCCATTCCACCCTGCCTGTACTCTCTTCTTCACCTCTCTTCCACACTCACCATTACTCTGAACTGTTGATCCCAAGTACTTAAACTCATCCAGCTTTACCAATTCTACTCTCTGCATCCTCACCATTCCTCTACCCTCCCTCATTTACACACATATTCTGTTTTAGCCCTGCTGACCTTCATTCCTCTCCTCTCTAAAGCATATCTCCACCTCTCCAGGGTCTCCTCAACCCGGTCCCTACTCTCCACTACATATCACAATGTCATCTGCAAACATCATAGTCCACGGGGCCTCCTGTCTAATCTCATCTGTCAACCTGTCCATCACCACTGCAAATAAGAAAGGGCTCAGAGCTGATCCTTGATGTAATCCTACCTCCACCTTAAACGTATCTGTCACTCCCACCGCAGTCCTCACCAATGTCACACTACCCTTGTACATATCCTGTTACACTCTTACATACTTCTCTGCCACTCCTGACTTCCTCATACAATACCACAACTCCTCTCTAGGCACCCTGTCATATGCTTTTTCTAAGTCCACAAAGACACAATGCAACTCCTGACTTTCTCTGTATTTCTTCAACATCACTCTCAGAGCAAATATTGCATTTGTAGTGCTCTTTCCTGGCATGAAACCATACTGCTGATCACTAATCATCACCTCCCTTCTTAAACTTGTTTCCACTACTCTTTCCCATAACTTCAAGGTGTGACTGATCAATTTTATCCCTCTGTAGTTACTGCAGCTCTGCACATCACCCTTATTCTTAAAGATAGGTACCAAAACACTTTCTCCACTCCTCAGGCATCCTCTGACTCCAAAATTTCATTAAACAATCTGGTTAAAAATTCCACTGCCATTTCTCCTAAGCATCTCCATGCTTCCACTGGTATGTCATCTGGGCCAACAGCCTTTCCATTCTTCATCCACTTCATAGCTGTCCTTACTTCCTCCTTGCTAATCTGCTTCACTTCCTGATTCACTATCCCCACATCATCCAACCTTCTCTCTCTCTCATTCTCTTCATTCATCAGCCCTTCAAAGTACTCTTTCCATCTACTCAACACACTCTCCTCAATTGTGAGTACGTTTCCCTCACTGTCCTTTATCACCCTTACCTGCTGCACATCTTTCTCAGCTCTGTCCCTCTGTCTAGCGAATCGGTACAGGTCCTTTTCTCCCTCTTTAGTGTCCAATCTCTCATACGACTCTATATGCCTTATCCTTAGGCTTCGCCACCTCTCTCTTTGCCATGCGCCTCATCTCCTTATACTCATGTCTACTTTCTTCATCTCTGACGATCCCACTTCTTCGCCAGCCTCTTCCTCTGTATACTCTCCTGTACTTCCTCATTCCACCATGTCTCCTTGCCCTCCTTCCTGTGTCCAGATGTCACACCAAGCACCTTCCTAGCAGTCTCCCTTACTAGCTCTGTTGTAGTCACCCAGCTATTCGGTAACTCTTCATTATCTCCCAGTGCCTGTCTTAACTATTCCCTGAACTCCACCTCACAATCACCCTTTTTTAACTTCCACCATTTAATCCTTGGCACTGCTTTCACACTCCTCCTCCGCTTCTTGATCACCAACATCATCCTGCAGACCACCATTCTATGCTGCTTAACTACACTTTCCCCAGTCACCACTTTACAGTCTCCAATCTCCTTCAGACTGGCCATCCTACATAGGATATAATCCACCTGTGTGCATCTTCCTCCACTCTTGTACGTCACCCTATGCTCCTCCCTCTTCTTAAAATACGTATTCACCACAGCCATGTCCATCCTTTTCGCAAAATCCACAATCATCTGACCGTCTGCATTCCTCTCCTTAATACCATACCTACCCATCACTTCCTCATCCCCTCTGTTAACTTCACCAACATGCCCACTGAAGTCCACTCCAATCACTAGTCTCTCACCCTTGGGTACACTCACCACCACTTCATCCAACTCACTCCAAAATTTTTTTCTCATCCATCGCACACCCAACTTGTGGAGCATATGCACTAACAACATTCATCATTACACCATCAATTTCAAGCTTCATAAACATCACTCTATCATACACTCTCTTCACCTCCAAAACACTCTTGGCATACTGTTCCATTGGTACCAGTTGTGATTTCTTCTCATTTATTGTGTACCCTAGGCATGTTAGAAGCCTTTTCACAAATGCCAGGTGTCGTAAAAGAGTGTCCTTGTTCTCTGCTTGAATGAGACAGTCGTCCAAGTAAGGAAATATTTGCATACTTCTTTGTCTGCAAAATGCAATTACTGGTGCCAGGCACTTTGTAAAGACCCTGGGCACAGTAGATAAGCCAAAGGGCAGTGCAGAGAATTGGTAATGCAGTAAACCAGCCTTGAATCTTAGGTATCTTCTGCACGACTGTCTTATTGGGACATGCAGGTATGCCTCTTTTAGGTCTAAAGTCACCAGCCAAGCATTCTTGCCCAGCATGGGCAGAAGCTGCTGCAAAGTGAGCATTTTGAATTTTGGAATGTCCAGGTATGTGTTCAAAATCGATAAATCCTGTATTGGCCACCAGGCCTTGTCCTTTCTGGGTACCAAGAACAGTCGAGTAAAAACCTTGTCCTTTTTTCTGTTCTGGTACTGTCTGAATGGCCCCCATATCCATGAGGGACGTAACCTGTTTCTGTGCCTCTGCCCATTGATTTTTTGGCAGATCTGAACAGCCATTTGTTATTGGCAGTGTGGAAATGGAATCTGTATCCCTGTGATACGAGGTTTAGTACCCACTTGTCATGGGTTATTAAATGCCAATTTTGAGCAAAAAGTGCTAATTTTCCCCCTATGGGTGCTGCCAAAAGATAAGTGCTTGGTGTAGGCAGAGGGAAGTCACTGGGATTGCTTTCTGTAGGTTTGCGCTTTATCTCCTCCAGATGTGGAGGTGGATGCGCCCCACTGCTTTGACCTGCATGAGTCTTGCGCCTGGTATCTGGAACCCTTAGGGCGTCTGGATTTGCCCCTTTGAGCTCTGTCTGGCACAGGAAAGGACCAGTGTCTACTGAATCTTGGTGGCTGCAGTTGTAAAAAGTTTTTTAACAGTTTGCATAGACTTAGCTTTGTCTTCCATTTTCTTTAAAACCTTTTCTGCCTTAATACCAAACAGAGAATCATGCTATAATGGTGCATCTAGCAATTTAGCTTTGACATGATCAGGCAAATGTTGTTCCTTTAACCAGGCATGCCTCCTAATCATAGATCCAGTAACTGCAGCCCTGCAGGAGGCCTCTAAAGAATCAAAACCACATTGCAAAGTATGCTTTCCAACTTGTTCAGCTGCATGCAATAATTCCTGCAATTCTTTATTTCCTGCACATTCTGAAATCAACATAATTTTGTTTCAGCAATCCCATAACATGTTGTTGGTACTTAAGCATATGAAATTGACAGTTTAAGGCCCTGATTGCCAGGGATGCAGATGTATAAACTTTTTTTCCCCATCTATCCAGTGCCCTTGAATCTCTGTCAGAGGGGGTAGGGTTTTTTGCTGTTGAAGCCTTAACTCCCTTTGGACCCTGTGAAATAGTTTCAGGATCAGCAGCAGGGTTTCTAAATAAAAATTTGTGAGAGTCAGGGACCCTGTAATATCTGTCAGGCTTACTGGTAGCTGGAAGTAAGGAGTCAGGGGTCAAGCTGGACTCCAAAAACACATCATCCACAATGTCTAAAACAGGGGGAATGGCTTAAGGCTTGTGCTGAGGGAGAAGGAAATCCCCGAGCCTCTTTTTGATTCTGAGAAGTCTTGACTCTCCCAGTGAAAATGCTCCCTCAAAGTATGCAAGGTTTCTCCAAATGAATAATCCTCAGGAGGAGATGCAGATGGAATGGACTCCTCAGCATGAGAATCCTCATAGGGAGGTACAGATAATTCCTGATCAGAAGAGGAATCAGAAGAAAAAGAACCCTGATCTGAAGATTCATTATCAGTGTCTTGCCTAGGCCTCTTATCTGGAGGGGGATGGGTAGCCCTGATCAAGTTAATAAGGTCTTCAGCCATTTTGATCATCTGTTTTTTAGGCATAGAGGCCTGTGCACGTGGCTCATGTGTCCGTTTTTTAGTTTTAGAAGTTGCTTTTGCCTTTGGTTTTGCAGCTGTCGTCTGTTTGATGTATAAATGTTGAGGTCTGAATACACCCTCAGAAGCTGGTGCCTGCTCAGCGGCTCCGGACCCATCCGAGGGAGATACATCCATCGGTCCAATACCTTGAGTATCTTGCAGCATGCCGGACTCCACATGGGTGTCGATAGAGGCCTGCGACTCGAAGGTAGCGGGTATCAGGGGCTGCGAAGTCGCCTCATTGAGTACCGGCAAACTGATGACCGACTTAGAAGCTTCGTTGGTTTTGGATCTTGACTGCCTTTCTCTGTCCTTTTCTTTGCGTTTTTTTATGTATTCCAGTAGTCGGATTGCTATCAGACGACATTTCTGGGTAGCTGAATCTGTTTCCAAAATACTTTGATGCAAAAATATACAGACGCTTAATAGTGCGTTGGTTAAATCTAGTACAAAACTGACAGCCAGGCAAGTTGTGATCAGGGCCTAGGCAAGTAGTACAGTATAAATGGAAATCCTTATGAGGTGTTTGCTTCCCACAAGTAATACAATTATTAACTTTTTCTGACATCTGTAAAAAGCAAGAAAAAAGTTTCCCCAACGGGGTACTTCGCTTTAGTGAAGACTATGGTTCTGAAACTCAAACTCGAATATTTCAGTAGTCGGCCGACCGGCACTTGCGAAATGCTTCTGCTTCGGGCACCTCGCGGCAAGAAAGACTAAAGAAAATGGCATCGGCTGCATGTTTTATACCCCTGACGACCTGACGTCATGGAAGAGGGGACAGCAACTAACGCAGGACCCAAGACTTTGGAATTCAGGCTGACTGAGGGCAACCTGCCAGCAGATTACCCAAATATAATGACTGCAATGAAACACGAAGAACATCTGGTTAGCTTCCAAAGCTTTAGGCCAGATTCACTGCATACAAACTGTCATGCAGCTCAAACTGAGTTCACCTGACTAAAAGACAAGTTTGGGCACAAATCCCTTCAGAGCTTTGTTGCCAGCAGAGAGAGGGAGGCTGAACCCTGAAATGACAATGCTAGCTAGGAACACAAAAAATAAATGTCCATACCCTGGCATAATAAATGGTCCCAAAAAGGGGGGGGGGGGTGGATAAAGTAGCTACTGCAGCAGTGATCATTTAAACATCTACTGTTACATTAAGTTCATCTTAGATAACTTTACCATGTTCATCATAATAATCACTGCTGAAGTAGCCTTAGCTACATGGGTAGATTACCATAGCTAACTACATTTGGGAGGAGGAAGGAGAAGAGTCCAGGACCCCTGGAGAATGGTCCTAGCAAAGCTTAATCTGTACCTGGAGAAGGAATCAACTTAGAGTACTTTGTAAAAGTATGTACAGAAGACCAAAAAACAAAACTTCTGGAATCCAGCCCTTTTCAAAAACCCACAGATGAAGTCAAGGCCCTGGTAGAGTGAGCCTTGATCCCACCTGGAATATGGTGAGTATAACAAAAGGGAATAGCCTTAGACAGCCATTTGGAAATGGTCTTCTTTGACACAGGTGGTCTCTTCTTACCTTCATGAGAAATGAACAACTGATCCAAAAATCTGAAATATTTAGTTCTGTAAAGATAGAACCTGAGTTGCCTGTGGGCATTCAAGGTATGGAGCATTATTTTCTCCCTCATTTTTAGATTCAAGAAAAATGGGGATATGGATACTTCTGGTTTAAATTAAACCATAAGAAACTATTTTGAGGACTAATTCTCCTCCTATGCCTAAAGAAACCCTGTTATCTATGGAAAATGAGAGCTGCCACACCATAAGAGCTTTCAACTCAAATAACCTTTTGCAGAGGACAAAAGAAGCAATAAAACTGTTTTCCATGTTAAGAACCTCAAGTCAGCCAGATTAGCTGGTTCAAATGAAGCAAATATTAGCCTCTCTAACACAAAATTAAGATCCCAAAGAGGGGTTACCTGCTTTCTTGGGGAGGCCTCTTATGCAAAACCTCTTTCAAGAACATTTTGACATAAGACTGCATTGAAAGAGGAGGATCCATGGGCAGACATGCTGAAATGGTCAACAAAGAATCTTGACAGAGGAATAAGAAAAGACATAGGATAGGAACTCGCACAAATATTGAAGAAGCAGAGATAACAGGCCTTGAATGGGTGCTGGTTATGTTGTTAGCACCAACTAGAAAACCTTTTCCATTTGATAATGTAAGATTTGCTAGTAGCAGGCTTTCTTGCCTCCATTAGTAACTGCTGCACTTCTCACTAAACAGGTGCCTATAAGGTATTATGACCCTACCATCCAAGCAGTCAACTGAAAATGATTAATGTCAGAGCTTGTCAAACACCCCTATTCTTGTTTGAGTAGATCCAATTTGACAGGAAGCTTGTGGTAACTGCCTCTGGCCATTTCCAAAAGAAGAGAGAACCACAGTTACCTGGGCCAGGAGGGAGCCACCACAATGACCTTTAGGGATTTCCTTTGAATCTTCAGAAGTACCCCAGAAATTGGTGAACATGGTAGAAAAGCATACAGGAACATTTTTGTCCAATGAAAAGAAAATGCATCCGTTTTCCAGACCTTCTTGCATGGAACAGAATCTTGCCAGTTGACTGTTCAAAGAAGAAGAGACAGAGGTCTACATGAAAAACTCCCCAAAGTTGGATCAAATCTTGGAATTCCCTCTGATCCTACTTTCCCATTTGAGTGTCTGCCATGGGCCAGTTCAGCTTGTCTACCACATACTTTTGCTCTGGCAGAATGTAGGATTTTTGCAGAGTGAGACTGTGCTGTGAAGCTATATCCCAACCTGACACTAGCAAATCTGTAAAAAGAGGGCACAACCTGGTTCCACCCTTGTTTATTGATGTAGAGCATGAGTGTGGTATTTTCTGTAACAACTTGAGGGGGTCCCAGGGACCAAGGATGGTTCAGAGAGTAGAGTGACTTGATCAGGGCAAGCATCTCCGATATTTATGTACCTGCATCTGTCCTTGGTGTCCCACACTCCCTGCACTTTTAGCTCTCCTGAAAGTGCTTCCCAAGCAAAGTCCAAAGCGTCTGTGTTGACTGACTGCTTTGCTGCAGGGAGATAGAAGGGGAGACCTTGATTTAAGGATATCTGTCGTCTCCACCAAATTATTTCTCTTCTGACAAACCCCAGCACAGGGATTTGAAAAGATAAAGGGTGTTGATACTGGGATCAAAGAGATTTCAGATACTACTGTATCTTCCTCATGTGGAGTCATGCCATGGCTATCATGATAATCACAGATACCACGAGACCCAAAATCTTGAGGTTTTCTCTTGCACTGACTTAAGTCTGAGTGGAAAACCTTAGAAATAGATCTAAATAAAGATCTATTTTTTTCTGTTGAACATAAGCACTTTAAGCTGAGGTGTCTAGCTAACATCCAAGGAACACAATTCTGTGTTGAGTCCAGAAAGACTTTTGAATGCTCTCTTTGAATCCCAGCTTGTGTAAGATCTCTCATCTGAGACGGAGAGATCCCTGACACTTTGAAAAAGACTTTTCAAAGATAAAGTCATCTAAACATGAAAAAATGGATACCCTTGTAGCATGCAATGAAGCTAGACACTTTGTGAACACTCTTGGTGGCGTGGATAGTCCAACAGGTAAGGCACAGAACTGATAATGTGATCCAGATACACAAAACCTTAAGAAAGGGCTAAAGTCTGAATGAATAGGGATGTGAGATAAGTATTGTTCAAGTCTAGTGTTACCAAGAACCTTGAAAAAGAAATAACAGGTAACAGACTGTGAAGTGACATTTTGAATTTAGAAACTATCACAAATGGGTTTAGGAAAGAAAGATCAAGAAGTTGACTCCAAGCATTTTCTATATTTGGACTAGGAACATCCCTAAATAAAAACCCTTCCCCAGCTGGGAAGGAAGAACTGGTTCTATCACTGCTTGGAACAGCATGTGATGAACAGGTGGCAACAAAACTGCCTGCTCTAGAGGATGAGGAATGACCCCCTGGAAAGGAGGAACTTACTCTCACTGCCATCTGTACTCTTGAATGAATTTTCAGAACCCATATGTCTGAAACAAATATTTTGCAGAGGAGTAAAATGGAGATTCAGACTTTTTGGAAGAAAAAAAAAGGGGGGGGTGAGAGAGGGCCACAAGGTCTTGAACAGTCATTCAGACTTGGGCCATCCTTGGTTTGTGAAGGTTTGAGACTTATTTTTGGAACCCACTTGCCATTTATTCTTAAAAGCCTGTTTGCCTCAATTTTGTTGAGGCTGTTTATTCTGTTTTTTTTTTGTCACAACTGGATGAGGAAATAGAAAATCCCTTGGAAAATTTGTAACAGGAGTATTGAAAATATTGAGATTCCCTAGATCAGCTTGCTCATTTTATTACACTTTTTATCACCCATGCAGCAGAGGGGCCAAACAATACATCTTTACACAAAGGTAAATTTAAAATCTCATTTTTATCACCCAAGTTCTGAGAATGCAGCCATGCAAACCTCTAAACAGTGCCAGTGGCCACAGCCCTGGAAGAAGCATCAACAAAGTCAAATGCACACTGCAATAGTGTGCAACAGAAGAAACAATGTTTAAAGCAGATTTTTCTTCACAAGAAGAATCTACAGGTAAAGCATTCCTCATACTTCCACAATTTGTCAACACAAACTAACATATGAGCCTGACAATTCAAAATTCTGAAAACAAAAGTTGCAGAAGTCTATACTTTTTCCAATACCTATCAATACATTTCCCATCCTTATCAAAATTAGTATGATTAGAATTAAGTATTTAGCAGCAGTGGGATCAACCAAAGCTATAGCTGCTGGGTCAGGTTTGGGAATAATATATATAAATTAAAAAGACTGAAGAAATGTATACATCCTGTCTTTTCAGGGGCAGCTGACTATCAGGAAAACTATAGGCAGTAACGCACACAATCTAAAACGAACACAGGAGGAACAGGTGTAGCTACTCTGACCCCTTTTTCTTCCAGAAAGTCTGAATCTCCATTTTACTCCATGGCAACAGATTTGTTTCAGACAAATGGGTTCTGAAAATTAATTCAAGTGTACAGATGGCAGTGAGAGTAAGTTGGCCCTTTTCAGGGGTTCATTCCTCATCCTCTAACATCTCAGTATTTTCTGATGGACTGAGAAAAATTATTGCTCTCCCACCAAAAATACTGGCACATTGTAACACTAGTTTCAGAAAGAGGGAATCCCTCAAAGGGAGAATCAGAAACTAATCTCTCCTCTGAGTCTAAATCATTAATCTATGGAGAAGAAAAAACGGTAGTCGTCCCTGCATCTTCTTGATCAGATTCAGAATCTTGAATCCCTTCAGGAAAAAAGGAATTCCTCTTTCTTTTACCAGAAGCTACTTTACAAGATGAATCAACACATGAATTAAACTGTGAGCCAGAGCCAGTAAACTGCTCCTATGGAATAATGAGGGTCAACCTTATTACTAACAGCAGCAGCTGCTTCCCACGTATGGGTACAGAATTCTGACAACAGGCAGACCTTCTCTATTCCCCTTTCCAGGACTTTCCGGAGTGGTTCTCCCTTGCTCACTGAGGGGACCCCCCCCCCCATCAGCCACAAAGGACATGGCTAACTTCTGGTCTGTAGTGGCTGTAGGCGCTACACCAGAGAGATCTGGGGAAAAGATGAGTGGTCTAAGGTACAACAAATGCCACAGCAGAGTCATCCACCGGCAGCTGAGGCAAACTGCTAGCCTGCTGTGGTGTAAAGGCTGTTTGCTTAATTTTTTTATTTTTGTGGCTGGAGGAGGGACCAACCATGGAACCAGAGTAGTCTGTTCCATGGTTAAGCCAAAAATCATGCCTCTTTCCTGAGAAGACAAGCAGCAATTACTAGTAAACACTGCCATTCCACAAAAGTTATCTTTTTGACAGAAAAAAAAAACAATACGATACACTTACTGTCAACCCCACAAAAGAAAAATAAAGTTTCAAAACAGAAAAAAAATGTTTTCCATTACTTTTACACTAACTTTAAACTGAATGAAAAAATTAATACTCTGTTTAAACGTTTATTACAATCTTGAGACAGTCCATTAAAACACAACACTCCCAGCTTTAGAATAACTTTCCTGAAGAGGAAAGTAATAAAACATCACGAAAATTAAGAAAATGGAAGTTTTTTTTCTCCAAAAGGAAACTAATCTGCCCAGCAAAGTACAAGCCAACCATCAATCCTCAAAGCCTCAGAAGAGCATACTCTTCGGCGGCAGTAAAGCTCTAATGGGCTTCACACCCAAACTTGTCTTTTATTTAGCTCAACTTGAGCTGCTTGACAGTTTGGGCATGTGAAAGGTGCTCTGAAGCTTTGGAAGCTGGCCAACTGTGCTATGCTTCACAGTATATAACCCATATAACTAAGGCCATTGCAGCAGTAATTAATATGATTAACACAGATGTCTGTTCCCTTTTCCGATACTAACAAGTGTGGTTCTCCCTTGCTTGAAGAGGGATGAAAGTACAGTTTTGTACCTACCATAAATGTAGATGTCCGATAGGAATGCATCTGCAGTCCTTACAAATGGGTTGTCCTGTCGTCAGGCAGCCCTTCGGTCGGCCAGATTCCAAAGTCTGGGTCTGGCTTCGGCTGGTGTCGCACTTCACCCGACGTCATCGCTGCAGTTTTTCGGGTATAAAGGCATCAGCCGACGCCATTTTCCTCAGTGTTTCTTGCCCCAGATGCCAGGTGCCCTCTTGGATGGCTAAATTTGGATAAATGCCAATGTTTCCAAATAGTAGAGAGCAAACACATAAAATAAGCATGTATGTACATATATACAAACAAATACACCATAATAGATCCCCCCCAAGCTAGCTGAAGGATGGCAAATACCCTAGGAGTACCACAGAGGGGAAGGTGGGTGGGTAATCCTGACTGCAGATGCATTCCTATCGGACATCTACATTTATGGTAGGTACAAAACTGTACTATGTCCTTCAAGGATGCATCTGCAGTCCTTACAAATGGGTAGAATACCATAGCTAAACTAGGGGAGGAGGAAAAAGGAGAGATTATGGTGTAGTTAGGATCCCTTGCAAAACAGCAGTGGCAAAACCTGCTCGGGATCTAGAGTATAAAGGTAAGTTGTAATGCTTGGCAAATGTATGCACGGAGGTCCAAGTAGCAGCCTCTATAATGTCCTTGGTAGCCACTCCTCGTAAGAAAGCTGTGGTAGTGGCTGTAGCCCTTGTGGAGTGAGGCCTGATGTTCTCTGGAGTTTTCTTTCCACGGTAGGAGTAACAAAATCTAATGCAATTTCCTATCCATTTGGAGATTGTCTGTTTTGAAATTGGTTTTCCTTCCTTTCCTGTTGCATATGCTACCAGAAGCTGGTCAGTTTTTCTATTGGACTTGGTCCTGTCCAGGTAGTAGCGTAATTGTCTATGTACATCCAAGGTATGCAAGAGTCTTTCTCCCCTGTTCTGTGGGTTGGGGAAGAATGTAGGTAGGTGGATAGCCTGATTTAAAGACACTCTGGATACCACCTTAGGCATAAATGTAGGATTTGTTCTCATGGACACACTATCTTGATGGAAGATCAGGAAGGGTTGCACTGCCATTAATGCCTGTATTTCAGAGACCCTTCTTGCTGAAGTTATTGCCAGCAGGAAAGCAGTCTTCCAGGATAAGTATTGTAATTCTGCTGTTGCTGCTGGTTCGAAAGGGGGAAGTGTCAATTTTTCTAGCACAAAGTTCAAGTCCCATGCTGGCAATGGTGGTTTCCTGGGAGGTTTTACATTTTTAATTCCTTTCAGAAACTGTCTGAGCAGAGGATGAGAGAAGACAGGAGGATCCAAGCTGTATTCTGTTGAAATAGCTGATGCATGTATCTTGATGGAAGAATAGGACAGGCCTGTATGGAAGAGATCTGCCAAGTACTCCAGGATGTTGGCTATGTTTACCAGTGCCACATCTTCTCCCTTTGCAGTACTCCAAATGAGATATCTTTTCCATTTTGCTGCATAATTCTTTCTTGTTGAAGGTCTACGAGCCTCCAGGATTATGTCTTTAACCCTTTGGGATAAATTTGGGTTAATTGCTCTTATGTAATGTTCCAGGCAGTTAGCTGCAGAGTTTTCAGGTTTGGATGCAGGATGTTGTAGTTGTTCTGTGTTAACAGTAATGGGATCAGGGGTAGTGTCCATATTTGTTCCCGAGACATGCTCCTCAGCAATGGGTACCAATGTTGTCTTGGCCAGTCTGGAGCTATCAGAATGATCCTTGGACGTTCCTCTTTGATCTTCAAAAGCACCTTGTGCATCAAAGGAAGTGGTGGGAATGCGTATGCTATCAGGTTTTTCCAACTGAAAGATAGGGAGTCCACCTTCCAAGCAAGTGGGTGGTACGTCCTTGTGCAGAATTTCTTTAGCTGGTGATTGGGGATGCAAATAAGTCTATTTGTGGTAATCCCCATTCTCTTGTGATGGCTTTGAAGATGTCCGGATGCAGCATCCATTCGTGGGCATCTGTGGTAGTTCTGCTTAATATGTCTGCCAGAATGTTTTCTTTTCCCGGTACAAAAATTGCTTGTAACTGAATGTTGTAGCTCAGAGCCACATCCCATAGGTCCAGTGCCAGCCGGCATAGAGGATATGAATGTGTGCCTCCCTGTTTGTTGATGTACCACATAACTGTGGTGTTGTCTGTCCTTATCATCAACTGACCTTCTTGGAGAAATGGTCTGAATGACTGGATTGCCAATTTTACTGCCAGCATTTCCTTTAGATTTATGTGCAGGCAGCTGGTCTTGAGTCCATAAGCCTTGTATGCACTTGCCCAGCATGTGTGCCCCTCAACCGAGGTCTGAGGCATCTGTCGTGATGGTTTGGCTTGGTTGACTGTTGCAGAAGGGCAATCCTGTGTTTGATTGACAGGCCTGAGCCCACCATAGGAACTCTTGCTTCAGGCATGGGATTATTGGAATTTTGGTTTCTAGGCTGTGCTTGTGTTGGGACCACAAATTCTTTAGGTACCACTGTAGCTTTCTCATATGCAGTCAGGCATGAGGGACCAGAATTATGCAGGATGCCATGAAGCCTAGGGCTTGTAGTACTTTTCTTGCAGTTAGATGGTTCTGCTTTGTTAATGCCAAGAAGTAGAGAGGTAGTTGCTCTTTCTTTTCTGCAGTTAGGAATGCCATTTGTTTTGATGTGTCCAGCTCTGCACCCAGAAAGGTTATTCTTTGGGATGGAATCAGCCTTGACTTTTTATATTGACTGTATATCCCAGGGCTTGCAGCAGGTAAATGACTCTTTGTAAGTCTTCTGTTAGCTTGCTTTTGTTGTCCGCTTGTATCAGGCAGTCGTCCAGGTAGGGATAAATTTGGATCCCTGAAGTCTGCAATGAGCAATTACTGATGCCAGGCATTTCGTGAACACTCTGGGCGCAGTAGATAAGCCAAAGGGCAATGCTGAGAATTGATAATGCTCTGATCCTGCAAGAAATCTGAGGTATCTTCTGCAAATTGGTCGTATGGGGACGTGCAGGTATGCCTTCTTGAGATCTAGAGTTACCAGCCAAGACTCCTTGCCCAGCATGGGAAGAAGCTGCTGTAGGGTCAGCATTTTGAATTTTGGAACAATGAGGAATGTGTTTAAAGCGGACAGGTCGAGAATAGGCCTCCATTTGCTCTCTTTTCTTGGTACCAGGAAGAGTCTGGAGTAAAATCCCTTTCCTTGTTCCATAGATGGTACCTTTTCCACAGCTCTCATTCTTAATAGTTGAGATATTTGCTTTAGAGCTTCTGCCCTTTGAGTAGGTGGTAGGTTTGGCATTCCTCTCTTTCCTGGTAGAGTATGGAAATGGAACCTGTAACCTTGGTCTATAGTTTGCAAAATTCATTTTTCCCTTGTGATGCAATGCCAGTTCTTTGAAAATAAGGTTAGCTTTCCGCCTAAGGGTGCTTCCAGTTGTTCCCTGGTAGGCGGTGCCACAGCCAAGTCACTGTGATTGTGTTGTTGTAGTGGTGGTGGCTGCGTCCGTGCCTCGCTGGTTGTTACCTTGCCACTGGCGTCCCCTGTAGGCACCCCTGGATTGGTTTCTGCCTCTTGAACGCCTATTCCTGCCTCTCTGTGTCTTAGAGGAGTCTGGAAAGGACCAATTCTTGTAGGGCCAGTTCCTGCTAAACCTTGGAGGTTGAACCTGTAAGAAATCTTTCACTGTTTGTACAGATTTCGCCTTCTCTTCCATCTTTTTTAGTACCTGCTGTGCAGGGGAACCAAATAAATTGATCTTGTCCATGGGTGCATCCAAAAGCTTTGATTTGACATGGTCTGGTAATGCCTGCTCTTTCAACCATGCATGTCTCCTGATAACTGTGCCAGTCATGGCAGATCTAAAGGAAGCCTCCAGTGCATCATAGCCACATTTTAAAGAATGGTTACTAACCTGCTGTATGTTATGTACCATTTCCTGAACATATTTTTTATCTAAAGATTCTTCAGAGGACAGCTTTTAGTTAACTGGTCAAGCATAAACTCTTGATATTGAATCATATGAAATTGGCAGTTCAAAGCCCTAGCTGACAAAGTAGCAGAGGTGTAAACTTTTTTACCCCATCTCTCTAAGGACCTGGATTCCCTTTCAGAGGGGGTTTTTAGTAGATGTAGTTGCTACAGCTTTAGGGCCCTGGGAGATAGTCTCTGGATCTGCAAATGGAGCCTTGTATAAATGGTGATGAGTGTCCGGGACCCTGTAGAACCTATCGGGCTTAGCAGGGGCCGGAGGTAATGAATCAGGAGCAGTGCAAGCATCATTAAATGCATCATCTACAACAGAAAGAACTGGAGGTATAGCTAAAGGCCTATGTTGTGGCAAATGTAGAAAGGTTCTAAGCCTTTTTCTGGAGTCTGAGAAATCTTGGCCCTGCCACTGATATTGTTCCCTCATAGCATGCAAGGTTTCCCCAAAGGAAAATTCCTCAGGTGGAGAGGGTGAAGGAATGGACTCTTCAGCATCAGAGTCTTCGTAAGGGGAATAAGGAGCCTCAGGAGGGTCTGTATGTTCTGAGTCATCAGAGGAATCATCCGTGGATACTGGCTCAGGGGGCTCTGCTCTAGGCCTCTTTTCTGGAGGTGGGTGAGAGGTCCTGTCTGGATGAGGCTGGGATCCACGAATTAAAGAAATGAGATCCTCAGCCAAAGAAAGCATATGGGAACTGGTGCTGGGCCTGTGAGAGGGGGGGTTTGGCAGGCACCGTTTTTGAAGCTTTGGCTGCTTTAGCCCGGGCAAAGGCCTTAATAGACATGGCTGCAGGAGGCCTAGCAGCTCCACGTGCAGGGGTTGAAATATCCAAGGGAATAGTGTCTGATAATTCCTGAGAAACCGCAACAGAAGGTTGGATTTCAGAAGCCGATTCTACCAGGTTAGAGGAGGCCTCGGTAGAAGGCATGGTTTTGGCTGAAGAAAGAACCGCTTGCTCGGTTTCGGCCGAAACCGAGACACTCGCGGTTTGCTTAACCGTGGTTTCGGCCAAAACCGCGGACCGCGAGTGTCGGTCCTTTTCTTTGCGTTTTTTGGTAATTTGCATTGTCGGAGGATCCGACGGCATAATATAGGCAAAAGCAGAGCTGAAAAACTGTTCAACAAACTCCGACCGACGTCTAAGCGTCCGTCGGTTAAAAGAAGCACAGGCTAGACAAGCTGCTACGTCGTGGTCTGGGCCTAAACAATGTATGCAGTAGGAGTGGAAGTCTTTATGAGGTATTTGTTTCCCACAAGATAAACAGTTAGTCACTTTCTCTGACATCGGCTGAGGCAAGAAAGAGTCCCCAACGGGGTACTTAGCTTTTTAGAAGTCTTCGAAGTAGTATTCGGTAGTAGTAATCTCTGGATCTGACCGACCAGCACTTGCGAACAGCTTCTGCTTCGGGCGCCACGCGGCAAGAAAGACTGAGGAAAATGGCGTCGGCTGATGCCTTTATACCCGAAAAACTGCAGCGATGACGTCGGGTGAAGTGCGACACCAGCCGAAGCCAGACCCAGACTTTGGAATCCGGCCGACCGAAGGGCTGCCTGACGACAGGACAACCCATTTGTAAGGACTGCAGATGCATCCTTGAAGGACATCAGCCACAGTGGACATGCCTGTCTCTCAGTCTATAGCGGCTTCCCAAGAAGTAACACCAGATGTATCAAAAGAAAGTGATGAGTGGACTGAGGTACCAAAAATGGGCACAGCAGAGTCAATCATCTGAGGCGGGGCAAAGAGGAAGCTTCAAGACTGAGGACTCCAATGTTTTTCTTCTTGTGCATAAAATAAACATTCACAGCATCCTGTCACCCATTAGCTACAAGGTTTCCCAAAACTGGAAAGAAGACCTTTTGAACTGAAGGATTCTCTTTTCCAAGTAGGATTCTTGTTTATGAAAACTCTGAGTTGCGACCTTCATAGAGCATCAAACAATTAGGACAAAGTTATGTGAAAGACCTTGTGAGGTTCACGATCTTGGAATATGTTCGATTTCTGAACACAGTCTTTGAAGCAAAAAATCATAGTAAAAAAGAGGGCTATGCAATGAATTTAGTACAGATCCAGAAAGATGTTGTCTGTAGCTTTAACACAGAGAATGGCAAACTAGGCAACTCTTCAAAAAGATTCTCTTGAGGAGTCAGGGAAGAAAGGAATAACTGCAATGAAGGGTATACCATAACTAAGGAAAACATGAAGATGTACCTGTCAGGAGAGACTATAATTAATGGTGCGGGGAATGTCAGCACCACTGCATTTTTTGCATGCATTCATGTCTCTGTAAGATAATTATAAAGCAGAGCAAACTAAATCAGTGTCCCTGAAGAGTCTGGCCATCAGGAAAGAACTACATTCACAACTGTTTTCCATCTCCTTAAATCCCATTGTTTTTCTGTTTTCTCTCTCTACATATAAATATCATTGTGATTTTTAAAGTACTACATAGCAAAACTCAATTATTCATTGCTTTCTACAAAGCTACAGCTTAGTAACTGTGGCACTGTGGGCAAAACTGACTAATTCATAAATGAACAGACAGAAATCCATACAACTTGGTCATTCAGCCCGAATCTGTCAAAATAAGACAGAATCAAAGTCCAAACAGAAGATGGCCCAGTGGTACAGAGGGACAAAGCTGTGACTATGGCTCAGGAGATCAGAGTTTGAATAGTTGCTCAGGTAGCTGCTGGAGCTGGCATGGGAGGATGGGGATGCCCATGTGGGGGAAGTGATTCTGGTGTAAGGTAGAGCAGGCTGCAGAATGACACAATTCTTTGCAGAAACAGTGATAGAAAAACCTGAGAGGAAAGAAAAGTGCATACAAAAGAAAAAATACAGAGCAGATTAGCCACATACTGTGTTCCACCAATTCCAAAAATGATGCCCTTGAAAAATTGTTTTCTTATCTTTAGAAAGTTTGCATCCTTTCTTATGAATTTAATCTATGGAACTGTAATTTAAATTAAGATTTACGTAATACAAACCTAAATTTTAAATCAAACTTGCATTCTATGCTATAAAGCATAGTCACTGCATTTTCATAAAGGCTTCTAAACTTTTTTTCTCCTCTGACAATCTCTTCACAAAGCAGAAGTCTTCTACCGCTTTCTAAGTACAAATCATCTGTCTGTATTTAACACTTGTAAGAATATCAGTTAAATAACACCATGTTATTAACTGTGGTATCCAAAAGTACACAGCATTTAATCATCTTGTACCAGGTGTTTTAAGCTCTTACCAGTGCCCCAGTAACTACACAGACAGCATTTACAGATAATATCCACATTCACTGAGTGAAACTGCATTTTAAAGGATGACTAACGTGAGGTCTATGTTCTCCAGCTTCAAATCCAGAAGCTTGGTTCCAAGGTCTTCAGCCATCTCCCTGAGGTTAAGACAAGGAAGGAATAAAATACCAAGACTTGGACCACGAAACAACTCAAGAGCTTAAACAAACCAGGATGGCCTCTTGCATATTTTGTCACAAATTTACATAAGTGGACTGAGCCATACCTCTCAACTGTACAGATTTCTGCCTTATGTTTTTGGTCTATTTTTCATAAAATTGTGGTTTTCTAGCAAATTAGTGACGAATCATTAAAGACTGAAGTTAGAACATAATGACAGACAACTGAGATTCAGACTTCATTACCCTTCAGAAAAATCCATGCTAATGCAAAACTTGTTATTCTATCAACTTTGTAAGAGCAATGTTTAAAAATTGCCCCTATTTTTGGGCTTTTGCCCCCACTTTTTTATGGCTTTGTCCAGATTTCTTCCTTTAACAGGTTGTGAGGTATGGTGGACTCTGAATGGGTAGGGATGAAAAGAGGAAATGCATGAAACAAGCAAATCTCTACTAACAAAGCAGAATGGATATGATATGACAGGAAAAGGACTGCTGTATAAATGACAGACAACTGTACAAGACATCCATAAGAATCAGACGCACTAAACCAATTCAGGAAAATGTGGAATATATAAATGTTACATATAGGAATGCCACTCTATGCTGTCTTGTGGTGTCAAGGTGGGCAGCCTCCAAGCACCACATCACGTAGCATACATCGTTTTAGTCTCCCTAACACTTTTACCTACTGCAGCACAGTTCCTCAGAACATTATAACTTTTTTTTTTCCCTGATAGAAAACTGCTTTCTATTACAAGCATGTAAACATGCATCTATAATACATTTTAAATAAGGTGTTTTACATGATGCAATAAAAAAAAGTGCTCCAATTCCCCAAAGATGATGATTCGCAAGTCTCATTTCATATCATTCCACTAAAATGAAATAATTCCTATGCAACTTTTTTGTTACCTAGAAAACAAAACACTAATCATTCCAAGAGATGTTTGGCTAATGTGGAGAATTTTCATCATCTTTTTTACTGCTCCACCCTGGAACAGAACCAGATAATCATACTTACAGTCCTTATGTAATGGCATAGCAGAGTTTTCAAGCTGCTTTTAATTACAGTGGGTTGGGTCAGCATTTTCAAGTCTCTTCTGATTTAAGTGCAACAGATGGATGATATTATTGTATGCAATACCAAAGGCCTAACTTTCTGAATAAATTCAACATTTTGCCAATTATAAAAAGTGCAGTTGTGCAAGAACTTATCATAACAGTAGATGTCCTACTGATCACTGCTGCAGTATTCTTAACAGATGGGTTGTAGCTTGCCAAATTCCAGCTTGAGTACCAAAGCTTTACCTTCATATGTTATACGTCCAGGCAATGACCGGAGCTCAGAAGCATCAGGGCATAAAACCGGATGTCCGGATGAGATCTTCAGACCATCTCCAAACCAGCAGAATATGACTAAGGAAGGATAAAGGTCAGCTAGTAGGGGATTAGGTTGAACAGGGTAAGCAAGTTCCCCCTCAAAAGGGAAGATCTTGTGATAATGAGTGTATCAGTGTTTGCAAATATAAGGCATAGAGTTAATGCCATTGAAAAGAGAAGAAATGAAAAAGGGGAAAGGTGGGAGGGAAGAAATACTGCAACAGTGATCAGTAGGGCATGTGCTGTTAAGGTAAGCTCTTGTACAACTGTACTACTGTACCGATTGACTCACTGTTGCAGTATTCTAAAAAGATGAGTGATTCCCAGAGCTGTAAAGAAAGGGAGGTAGGATTAAGATAAACAAGGAGAGGAGGAGTCCAAGAGGCCAGGCAGAACAGTTCTGGCAAGCATAATCCTTGACCTACAGAAAGCTTCTAACTTGTAATGTTTAGTGAAGGTGTGAACAGATGACCAGGTAGCCTGCTTCTAAAAGTGTGGAGTGAGCTTTTGGCCAGGAGAGTAAAGTTTTTCCATGGTGAGAGCAGCAGAATGAAATAGCCTTTGAAATCCAGAAAGCAATACACTGTTCGGAAACTGGATGTCCTAGCCTGGAGTACATAAAGGAAAACAGTCAACCTGGTTTTCTGATATTCTTAGCCTTGTCCAGGTAAAATATCAGCTCTCACTGAATGCCTAGTGTGCACAATGTCAATGTTCTTTCCCCTCTGTTCTGGGAGTTGGGGAAAAAGGTATGCAAATGGATTGTTTGCTTGTTTGAGTGTGTGTTCATGGAATGCTTTTGGCAAGAAGGATGGATTAACCCCGAGCTTTACCATGTCTTTGTAGAAGACGAGGAAAAGAGTAGCAGCCATGAGAAAGTACAGTTTTGTACCTACCATAAATGTAGATGTCCGATAGATATGCAACTGCAGTCATAACATATGGGTTGTCCTGCCTCAGGCAGCCCTCGGTCGGCCGGATTCCAAAGTCTGGGTCCGACATTGGCTGATGTCGCATTTCTCTCCGACGTCAGAGCGGCTGGAGTACATAAGCATCAGCCGACGCCATTTTCTTCAGTGTTTCTTGCCCCAGATGCCAGGTGCCCTCCAAGGAAGGCTGAAATCAAACTGGAAGACAAAAACAGGATTTCAGACAAGTAAATGAGCAATAAACAGATACACCATAACAGATATCCCCAGCTAAGAGAAACAGGGATAGGAGTGGACCCTAGGCATAGAGGGGTATGGAGGGAGGGAAAATCCGACTGCAGTTGCATATCTATCGGACATCTACATTTATGGTAGGTACAAAACTGTACTATGTCCTTCAAGAATGCAACTGCAGTCATAACATATGGGTAGAATACCATAGCTTAGCTGGGAGAGGAGGAATGCTCTAGGAAAAAGATGGAGTGGCAATCAAACCCTGCAGGACTGCCGAAGCAAAGCCTGCTCTGGATCTGGAGTATAGAGGGAGATTGTAGTGTTTGGAGAATGTATGCACGGAGCTCCATGTAGCAGCATCTAGAATGTCCTTAGTAGGCACCCCTTTTAAGAATGCTGTAGAGGTGGCTGTAGCTCTGGTGGAATGTGGTCTGACAATGGCTGGAACAGTCTTTCCATGAAATGAATAATAGAATCTGATGCAATGTCCAATCCATTTTGAAATAGTCTGTTTTGAAATTGCTTTTCCTTGGACTGCAGGGGCATAAGCCACAAAAAGTTGGTCAGACTTTCTACTGGTCTTGGTTCTGTCCAGGTAGTATCGAAGTTGTCTGTGAATGTCCAAGGTATGTAACAGTCTTTCCCCCTTATTCTCAGGATTGGGGAAGAAAGCAGGCAGATGAATAGCTTGATTTACCACCTTTGGCATAAAAGTAGGGTTGGTCCTTAATGGAACCCTGTCTCTGTGGAAAATTATGAACGGTGGTATAGCCATTAGGGCCTGTAGTTCCGAAACCCTTCTTGCTGAGGTAATTGCCAACAGTTAAGCTGTCTTCCATGAGAGAAATTGCAAGTCAACTGAAGCTGCTGGCTCAAATGGAGGTAGAGTCAGTTTTTCTAGGACAAAATTGAGGTCCCAGGCTGGCACTGGAGCCTTTCTTGGTGGTTTAATGTTCTTGATTCCCCTGAGGAATTGCCTTAGCAAAGGATGTGAAAAGACAGGCGGATCAGTGTTATATCTAGCTGAAATAGCTGATGCATGTATCTTTATGGAAGAATATGAGAGTCCATTCTTTTGCATATCTGCCAAATATTCTAGGATGAGTGGGATGTTCAATAATGATGCATCATGTCCCTTGCTGGTATTCCAAATGCTGAATCTCTTCCATTTTGCTAAGCAAACCTTTCTGGTGGATGGTCTTCGAGCCTCTGTTAGTATCCGCTGAACTTCCTTGGAGAGAGATAGGTTGAGATTATTCATGGGATCTCCCAGGCTGTTAGCTGCAGTGTCTGAAGGTTTGGATGCACTGTTTTGAAGTTGTGTTGAGTCAAAAGTAGAGGCCATTGGGGAAGGGCCCACTTCTTGGTGTGGCATATGCTCCGTAGTAGTGGATACCAGTGTTGTCTTGGCCAGTCCGGAGCTATTAGGATCCCCTTGGGTCTCTCTGCTTTGATCTTTAGTAATACTGAGGTCATCAGTGGCAGAGGTGGGAATGCATAGATTTTAGGGAGTTCCAGTTGAATGAGAGAGCATCTATTTTCCAAGCTTGTGGATGGTATGTCCTTGAGCAGAATTTTTTAGATGATGGTTGAGGTGAGAGGCAAATAGGTCTACTTCTGGCCTGCCCCATGTCGAAGTGAGCTGTGTGAAGATCTTCGGATGTAACCTCCACTCGTGTGGATCTGTGAAATTCCTGCTTAGGCTGTCCGCCAGCACATTGTCTTTGCCTGGAACAAATTGGGATTGTAACTGAATGTTTAGGCTCAGTGATTTTTCCCAAAGATGCATTGTCAGTCTGCAAAGGGGTAAGAATGGGTGCCCCCTTGCTTGTTTATATACCACATCACAGTGGTGTTGTCTGTCCATATCAGTAAATGGCCTTGCTGAAGTTGGTGTTGAAAGGCCTCGATGGCATGCATTACTGCCAGCATTTCCTTTTGGTTTATGTGCAGATGTGTTTCCTTTGGAGACCATTGTCCTTGTATACACCTGCCTTCCATGTGCGCCCCCCATCCAAGGTCTGAGGCGTCTGTGGTTATGGTCTGTGTTATCTGTGGTTTTTTGAATGACATACCTGTGTTTGCCTGGCTTACCGAGGCCCACCATAGGAATTCCTTTTGTAGGCATGGAATGAGCGGTATGGTTGTCTCTAACTTGTTGCTGTGCTGAGACCATAGGCTTTTTAGGTAAAATTGAAGCTTTCTCATGTGTAGTCTTGCTAATGGAACCAGGAGAATGCAGGATGCCATGTAACCCAGGGCCTGTAGGAATCTCCTTGCAGTCATCTGGATAAGTTTTGCCAAACCTTTGAAATAATGAGTTAACTTCTCCTGCTTGTCTTCTATTAGGTAAGCCATTTGAGAGGCTGTGTCTAATTTGGCTCCTAAGAAGATTATTTGCTGGGATGGCTGAAGTCTTGACTTTTGGAGCTTGAAGTAATCGTATGACATAGTCCAAGTTTTTTGTCAACATCAATTTGTCGTCCGCTTGTATGAGGCAGTCGTCCAGGTACGGGTAAATTTGGATCCCCTGGAGCCTGCAATGAGCAATTACTGACGCCAGGCATTTTGTGAATACTCTGGGTGCAGTAGATAAGCCAAATGGCAATGCTGAGAATTGATAATGCTCTGGCCCTGCAAGAAATCTGAGGTATCTTCTGCAGCCGTGTCTGATAGGGACATGCAGGTATGCCTCCTTGAGGTCCACAGTAATCAGCCAAGACCCCTTGCCCAGCATGGGAAGGAGTTGCTGTAGAGTCAGCATTTTGAACTTTGGTACTATGAGAAAGGTGTTTAATGCGGACAAATCCAGTATTGGTCTCCATTGAGATTCTTTTCTTGGAACAAGGAACAGTCTTGAGTAAAACCCCTGGCCTTGTTCTTGTTGTGGAACTCTTTCTATTGCTTTCATCCGAGTCAGCAGAGAGATTTGCTTGATAGCCTCTGCCCTCTGGTTTTGTGGTAGGTTTGGCATTCCTTGTTTTCTTGGTAAGGTATGAAAGTGGAACCTGTAACCTCGGTCTATAATGTCCAAAATCCATTTGTCCTTTGTCAGTCTGTGCCAACTGTCTGCAAACAGAGATAATTTCCCGCCCAAGGGAGCTTCTATTTGTTCCCTGGTAGGCGGAAGTAGAGGAAAGTCATTGAGATTGTGGTTGTGGGGCAGGTGAAACCCCTGTGTCACTTCTTTGGTTTGCTGGCTGCCATTGTCGTCCCCTGTAAGGACCTCTGTATTGTCCTCTTCCTCGCCACGCCTGTTTTACCCCTTTGAAACTTTTCAGGATTAGGAAAGGACCAGTTTTTTGAAGGCCAATTCCTACTGAATCTGGGGGGTTGAACCTGGAGGAAATCTTTCACCGTCTGAACTGATTTTGCTTTTTCCTCTATGGACTTTAACACATCCTTGGCATTAGCACCAAAAAGCTTGTTCTTTTCCAAAGGTGCATCCAGAAGTTTTGCCTTTACATGATCTGGTAGAGGTTGATCTTTTAACCATGCATGTCTACGAATGACTGCCCCTGTCATAGCTGCCCTACATGAAGCTTCCAGTGCATCATATCCACACTGCAGGAAGTGATTGCTTACTTGCTGAGAGTTATGTACAGCTTCCTGCAAAGACTTCCTGTCTAAAGGATCAGGAGAGGCCAATGTTTTCTGTAAATCTTCTAACAGGAAATCCTGATATTGTAACATATGAAAAAGGCAATTCAAAGCTCTCATAGATAAAGTAGTGGAGGTGTAAACCTTTTTACCCCATCTCTCTAATGACCTAGCTTCCCTGTTGGAGGGCAAAGGATTTTTAGAGGTGGAAGCTGAAACACCCTTAGGTCCCTGGGAAATAGTTTCCAAATCAGCAGTATGGGCCCTGAATAAATGGGAATGTGTTTCAGGGACCCTGTAATACCTGTCTGACCTTGGCTGGAGCAGGAGGAAGAGAGTCAGGGGTAACACTAGAGTCAGAATATAAATCATCCAAAACATCAAGCACAGGAGGAATAGCTAAGGGCCTGTGCTGGGGCTTTTTAAGGAAAGTCCAAAGGCGCTTTCTGGAATCAGAATATTCCTGGCCTTGCCACTTGAAATGTTCCCTCATGGTATGCAGAACTTCCCCAAAAGAAATATCCTCAGGAGGGGAGGCCGAGGGGATGGAATCCTCTGCATCCGAGTCCTCATAGGTCTGGAAGAGCTCTTCCTGGCCATCAGAGTGGACAGAGTCCTCAGAATCTTCATCTGAAGGAATAGGGTCAGAGGGTTCAACCCGGGCCTTTTATCAGAAGGAGGCTGGGATCCTCTCTCAGGATGGGCCTGTGAACCTCTAATCATAGCAATTAAGTCAGCAGCCATAGTCATAATTTGTGTCTCTGGAGTAGGCTGAGGTAAGGCTTTAGCAGAAAGATGCTTGGTCTTGCTGGCCGCCTTAGCCCTAGTGTAGGCCTTAATAGACATGGCCATAGGAGGCCTGGCAGCTCCACGTGCAGGAGTGACCTTATCTACAGCAATGGTCTCGGCATTTCCTCGGTTTCGTATCTGGAGGAAAATCAATAACTGGCGGAGTGATATCCGGAATCGGGTCGCCGGTAATGCGGTGTCTTCGGTTCGGAGCGGTGGAAAAACCGTCTCAGGGGGAACCGGAGCACTCGCGGCAGGTTTTGGCGTGGAGTCGGTGGTAGACGCGGGCCGAGGATGTCGGTCCCGGTCTTTTCATTTCTTGGGAGTTTGCGATGTCGGAAGCTCCGACGGCATTGTATAGGCAAATTTTTCACGAAAAATCTTCAGCGAACTCCGCCCGGCGCCTGAGAGTGCGCTTGTTGAAGCGAGCACAGGCTACACAGGCCAAGACGTCGTGGTCTGGGCCAAGGCAAGGAAGACAGTAAGAGTGGAAATCCTTATGAGGTATTTGTTTACCACAAGAAAGACAATTGTTAACTTTTTCAGTAATTTCTGACATCGGCTGAGGCAAGAAAAGGTCCCCAATGGGGTACTTAGCTTTTTTGATGACTTCGGAATCGAAGAATACAGGAGCTGACCGACCGGCACTTGCGAACTGCTTCTGCTTCGGGCACCGCGCGGCAAGAAAGACTGAAGAAAATGGCGTCGGCTGATGCTTATGTACTCCAGCCGCTCTGACGTCTGAGAGAAATGCGACATCAGCCGACGTAGGACCCAGACTTTGGAATCCGGCCGACCGAGGGCTGCCTGAGGCAGGACAACCCATATGTTATGACTGCAGTTGCATTCTTGAAGGACATCATGGAGCTCCGAGACTCTTGTGGACTGAAGTCAAGGCCAAGAGCAGCACTGTTTTCCAAGTGCAGGATTTCAGAGTAGCTGTAGCAGTGGGTTCAAAAGGAGGCAAAGTTAGTTCTTCCAAAACAAAATTAAGGTCCCAAGGAGTAACAATAGGATTCTGTGGGGAGTTTAAGTTTAAAATTCCCCTAAGGTAACGTTTATCCTTTATCATGGACATCAGAGAGCCACCAGAGGAAGACAAGAATTAATGGAAGAATAGGCCAACCCTGAGTGAAATAAGTCACACAACATTGCAGTATTGTGGGGGTATCTTCTAGGAGTTGAGGCTTGTGTTTTAAACACCAGATCGAAAAAGCTTTTCCACTTGGCCATGTAAGATTTTCTGGTGTTGGGTTTCCTGATTTCTAGTAGAATCCTGCACAGAAAAGTTAGGTCTAGTAGGGATTCAAATTCTATCAGCCAGAGGGTCAGGCTGACAGAGTCCAGATTAGGATGAAGGAGCAGTCCTTTTTGTAGTGTGATATGATCTAGTTTTGGAGGGTTTCTCCCAAAATTTCCCTTTGACAGGTGAAAAGGAGTGGGAACCAGTGCTTTCTAGGCCAGAAAGATCTGCAGCAGGAGATTTGGGTACTCCTTTGGGACTTTGAGGAGAAGCCTTGGGAAGACTGACAACAGTAGATATGCATAAATGAAGTTAACCTTCCATCTGTCCTCCAGGCTCGAGATTTCGGACTCCTTCTGCAGAACAGAGGAACCAGGTGGAGCCTGAAGGGAAAGAGGTATATCTGAGAGGTTCCCCATCTGAAAGTGATAGCTCTGAACAGCTTTGATAGCTGTGATCAATGACTATTTGTGAGGATCCTCCAAATCTCTGCTTAGAGAGTCTGCCAGCATATTCTATTGTGAAGTTAAGAGTCACTGAGAAGGAGAGATTCATCTCAGAGGCTGTGTGTCAGACAACATCATAGTAGTGCTGTCTGTGTGTAGTAGAAGAATGCCTGGTTTCCACAAGTGTAAGATCTGTAGGGCTTGAAGTATAGCCCTCATTTCCTTTAAGTTGTTATGTTCCTTGAGTACATGGGCAGGCCACTCTACCTGAACTCTATGGTGTCTTGTACAAGCTCCCCCATGTCCTGTCCGAAGCATCTGTAAAGTCTTGGTTGTGTGGGGCTGGAAGGAATGGGAGATCTGGGTTGACAGTAACCTGGTTGCTCCACCAAAGGAGTTCCTTCTTGATGCAGGGAAGTAGAGGAATGTTGATACTGAGAGGGCTAGAGTGCAGTGACCACACCAATTTCAGGTACCATTGTATTTTCCCCATGTGTAATCTAGTGAGGGGCAGCCACTAGTCCCAAGGCCCCAAGTACTTCTCTGGTCGAGTAATGATTCTCACTAGAAATCAGTAGGAACTCACTGGCTAGTTAGTTGACCTTCTCTTAAGGAATGGAGGCATGCATGGTGGACATGTCCAGACAACATCCTAGGAAGATCAGCTGTTGGAAGGGATGAGCTGGGATGTTTTGTTGATGGTGAACCCCAGGAGACTCAAAGGCTGCACTGTGTAATGAAGGTAGATTAGAACAGTGTCCCGGGATGAGTCTGGATTAGAAGGTTATCCAGGTATGGGAAAAAATTGAATGCCCTGAGTGCAGCAGAAAGTTACTAATGAAGCCAGACACTTTGTGAACACCCCTGGAGCTGTAGGAAGACCAAAGTGTAAAGCAGTAAACTGAAAATGTGATGACCCAGTATAAAACAGCCACCCCGGAAGAGGCATCCACAGCTTCATAGCTACATTTTATATTGTGCTTGGTTATTTGCAAAGCTTGTGCTAACTAAAGACTGAAGCTGCTTTGAATATGGAGTCTGTGGCTCTGTGAGGGTCTTGCTTAAGGACAGTAAGAAAGAAAGCAAGAATTTGGTCACTTGAGTTTGACAGCTTATAAGCTCTAAAGGTTAGGATGTGGAGGAAGTGCATATTTTCTTACTCGATGTACTGTCTTTCTCACTTGGAAGAAAATTAGTGCCAGGGAGTAACTTGGAAAGTTCGTCCGAAGTCAAGAAAAATGCGGCTGGGTCTGCCACAGGATTTTAATAGAGGTACTTCAAGTTCATCAGTAACTTTATAGAACCTATCTGGTCTTTTTGAAGCAGAGGTCTGAGAATCTGGTGCAGAAGAATTGTTCTGAAAGGCATCCAGGTAAGCCTCAAGCAGGGGGGGGGCCTATTGGAAGAGCTTGGGTGCCCATCAGCAATAAACTGTAGTATATCTCTTCTGCATCTCAGATGCCTGTCTGGACTGCTTTCAAAAATGTATTATCATGCTCTGTGAGGTTTCTCCAAAGGAGGTCTCTTCCAGGGTGGAATCTGGAGAGAGTGAATCGCCTCATCAGATGAAATTTGTTCAGAAGAATGTAACTGGGATGAATAATCAAGTAAAAGATCTGAATCCCTATCTGGTTCCTCATCAGAGGAAGAACAATCAAATGTCTGTTTATGTAGAATGGTTTGAGAAGTCACAAACGAAGAAGGCTTTAGAGACATGACTCTCCTGAAGTGCCCCTGAGAAAAATCAAACCATTCTTTTTTCTGGATGCAGAATGGGACACAGGTGTGTTTAAGTTTTTGTTTTTTCTTTTAAGGGGTGATGTCTGCCTGAACAAGCTTAGAAAGGTCTGAACCTGGACACATTTCAGTGAAGGTTTTAGTGATCTCTTCTCACATAAGGTTCTGAGGAATTCCTCGAGGGCACTCCGATACAATGATTCATGGATCATTGGAGGACTCCATCATCTGCAAAGCCTCAGCAGCCATACTGGCCTCCAAAAGGGTCATGGTAGAGTACTCATGAGATGCTGATGAGCGTACCATGGGCGTGACTGCCTCAGTGGGTATATCTGATTTGAAGATTACAGAGGGAGAATCCTCTCTAGGTCTCTCCAGCTTTTTATTAGGGGGAGGCCTATGTCCAGACCTTCCAACATAGTGGACTGGGTCAAGCGTTTTAGATGTTGGGTCTTAAGAAGGGTATCAAGTGTGGACAACCTAGATAAAAGGCTTTTTGGAATGAATGACTGGCAGATGGAACAGGATTTATAGCCTTGTTTGGAGTTTAGACAGAGCAGCCACTTAGTGTGAAAGTCTTCCTATGGAATTTGTCTACCACACTAACTTAACCTCCTAGCTGACACCCAAAAATAATAAGCAAAACTGATAAAGAAAATAGGTCTGTCAGGTGCAACAGCCAGCATTTGGGCTGGCTGCGAGATAGTTTGGGGATCTTGTATATATGTCTGCTTTTATACCCAGATGCTTGCGAGCTGAGGTCACCACCCACACATACAAAATTAAAGCTTTGGTACCCCGGCCAGATGTCAGCAAGCTAAAACCCATCTGATAAAAATACGACGACAGTGACTCAGTCAGTACATCAGTAGATGTCTTACTGATCACTGCTGCAGTACTTCTGACAAATGGGTTATCACTGCTGACACCCGGCTGGGTACCAAAGCTTTACTTTCCCTAGGTTGTATATCCCGATATATTACCTCAGGTTGTATGTGCTGTGGTATAAAAACAGAAGTATAAGCGTAGATACTCAGACCATCTCCAAGCCAGTGGCCTGAAGACTACTGAAAGAGGAGTGTGGCCAACTAAAAGGGATGTAGCTGAAATCAGTAAAGAAAGCTCCACCACACCCATGTAAGAAAGCAAAGGATACAGGCAAAAAAGGGAAGAAACTGGAGAAGGGAGTGAAATAGAAAAGATGGGAGGAAGGATGGGATGGAATACAGAGAGAGTGATCAATAGGACATCTACTGTTATGGCAAGTTCTTACATAACTGTACTATGTCCTGACTGAAATTATTGTTGCAGTGTTCTTGACAAATGGGTGAAGGAAGGAAGGGTAGTCGGTTACTAAGAAAAGCATTGTCCAGCTGTCCAGACAGGTCTGACCTAGCAAAGGCTGTCCTGGCCCTGAAGAAAGTAACAATTTTGTAGTATTTGGCAAAGGTGTGTGCACAGAACCAAGTAGCCATCCCCAAAATAGACTTTATTCCTTTGTGGAAAGTCCACAAGGAGGCAACTGCCCTAGTGGAATGTGCTTTAGGGCAGGAAGGCTAAGGTCCTACCATAGTGCAAGTAGCAGAAAGAGATGGCCTTTGAAATCCAGGCAGCAATAGTTAGTTTGGAGGCTGGCTGGCCCAGTTTAGAGGGCAAAGGATATGAAAAGCTGGTCAGTCTTCCTGAAGGATTTAGTTTTGTTCAGGCAATGTTGTCTGCGAATATCTAGAGAATGTAAGATCCGCTTCCCCCCTATTTTGGGGATTAGGAAAGAAAGTGGACAGATGAATAGCCTGGTTGAGAGAAAGCACATTCACTACCTTAGGCATGAAGGATGGGTTTAGCCCTAACAGTCACCACCTCTTTGTGAAAAATAAGAAAAAGGGGGAATTTCCAGGAGAGTTTGAAGCTCAGAAACCCTCCTGGCAAAGGTGAGGGCCAAAAGGAGGATGGTTTCCAAGCACAGAATTTTAAAGAAGCTGAGTAGGCTGGTTCAAAGAGAGGCAGAGTAAGCTTTTCTAGTACAAAAATAAGATCCTAAGGTGGGGAGGTGGGTTTCCTTGGAGGGTTAAGATGCAGAACCCCTCTGAGGAAAAGCCTGACTTCCGGCCTAGCCATAAGTGGAGGGCTAAGAGGGTGGCAAGCAATGAAAGCAGATAAATGAGCTTTTATGCAAGTGTAGGCCAAGGCCGATCGAAGACGTTCACAGAGGTATTTCAGAACTGTACGGATTTGTGGTAAGAGTGGGTCTTTTTGCTTTTTGATGCTAGAAACAGAGGCAAGTTTCCACTTAACAGTGTAAGATTTTCTAGGGGTGGGTCTCCTATCCTCTTGTAATAATTGTAGAACCTCTTCAGAGAAAGGATTCCTTTGAATCATCCATAGGGTCAGACTGAGAGCAGGAAGATTTATTTGGGTTGCGAGGAAAGCCTTCTTGCTGAATTACAACGTCTGGCTTTACAGGAACTCCCCTGTAATTTTCCCTTCATCAGGTGAAATACCAGGTGGAACCAATGTTGCCTCAGCCAAAATGGAGCCAGTAATAGGAATTTAGGTGTTTCCCTTTGTGCCTTGAATAATAGTTTTTCAAGAAAAAGCAGAGAAGGAAAGGCATAGAGGAACCTCTCTGTCCACTGGAAAGAGAAGGTAT
Source organism: Protopterus annectens (assembly GCF_019279795.1). Taxonomy (NCBI): domain Eukaryota; kingdom Metazoa; phylum Chordata; order Ceratodontiformes; family Protopteridae; genus Protopterus; species Protopterus annectens. The sequence continues at coordinate 1,873,518,832 of NC_056726.1, read as the reverse complement.
CTGTCCTCCAGGCTGTGGGAAAATGGTCCCCAGTGCAGAATAGGGGAGTTGATGGTTGCTTGGTAAAGCACAGAAGTCGAACTGAGGGATGCTTCACTAAAATGTGATCTCCCTGTTCAGGGTCAACTTGTGGAGGAAGGAAGGTTCGGGCTTGAGGTGAGATAGTCTGAGGATACATGCTCATAATCCACCTTTATACTCTAAAGCATAGGAGCCGAGGCCGCGAACTGGACATACAACCTAGTGAAAGTAAAGCTTTGGTATCCTGGCCAAACTTCAGCAGTGATAACCTATTTGTCAAGAATACGGCAACAGTGATTTCAGTCAGGACATCAAATGGTCAACTGGACACAAGTGTTCAAAGGTGTACTTGTCCACAACATACACCGCCTATCACTTTTAAGACTGACTACTCTAAACTACAGTTTATAACTTTGTTAATACCAGTCCAAGATTAAATTGTGTTAAATGGATATAAATTTACTACTGCCTATCCTTCCCATATGGACACCAGCAATGTTTAAAGTCAATTTTTAACAGATTAACTGTTAAAAGTATACACAGTGTAAAAAAAACACAGAACATTGTGAAGTGGCAACTTATTAATCATATGAACTGAAAATGGAAAAGGGATAAAAATACGACGACAGTGACTCAGTCAGTACATCAGTAGATGTCTTACTGATCACTGCTGCAGTACTTCTGACAAATGGGTTATCACTGCTGACACCCGGCTGGGTACCAAAGCTTTACTTTCCCTAGGATGTATATCCTGATACATTACCTCAGGTTGTATGTGCAACCAATATCCAAGGTACTCACCACAAAAGATCTTCAGTACAGACACTTTTGCAGACGTAAAACATGTTAAATTTCATGCAGTCAAATGTTTTCTTGCCATAATTTGGCAGCTATCACACATCAATGCAAAATGAATGTTCTCTAGTTTTATCTGCTCCAGTACATAAAAATGACATTACCTTATGCCATCTTTTGTTCTGCATTAAAAGAAATTTACTGCTATAACATAAAAAAGCCCAAAAAACAAATATCAGTTATCATCACACTGTAAAGTACACTGTTAGTTATTTACAACATATTCATTAAAGGAAAAAAAAGCTATTTGTAATGCTGCAAAAATCTCACACAGTCTCAAAAGACATACTGTTATGTTCTTTGAATTGTACTACACATCTTCAAAGATTTTGTAGCACAACAAATAAACAGAATCCAAATCAGTGTTAGGCTTTATTAAATGATGGTGGAGCACAGCCTGCAACATAACATTTTGCAGAATATTTACCAGACTCAGTTATGTCCCCTTATCTAGACCTTCTGTCTTTTAGTGTTTTGTAAATGTGAAAACGGAATATCAGACTGCAACTTCAAAAGTGCCTTGCAAAGCATCATTTAAAAATATGCAAATGTAACAGCCACCCTTGGCTGTACCAGGCAAAGTTCTGTTCTGTTAAAATAATAATAATAATAATAATAATAATAATAATATAAACAGAGCAACAGAAAGCAATTTAAACAAAGTTTGTTGAAATGGAGACCCTGACTGAATCAGTTAAAAGGCACAAAAATCAGATTTTCTTATATCTGGACCTTTATCCATGTACCATCTTAACAGCCTAATAACCTCTTGTGTGTGTTGCCTGCCTTACATATTTTCTTTCTTACTGTGGAAAGTGAGCTGACATTAGACAAGACTTATTCGGATCTAGGGACTTCCACGATGGCTACACACTGATCAACTGCATAACTTCAGCTCTCGGTGTGTAAACAGAAATTGAGAAAAAAGCGCCATTGGAAAAAAATTGATAAAATTCAGTTACTGGCTAGTAAATACACAGACTAAATTGGCAGCAAAGAAGAAATTTGGAAAACATGAAAAAAAAATCAATCAGAAAAGGTAGAGAGAAACTGTCTGTTATAGATTCTGCAGCTGTTTAGCAAAATGCAGTTTAAGCTTCAGCTTTAGTTCAAGAGATGCCTTCCAGTAATTCAGAGGAGAAACTGAATCAAATGTACTCAGAAGTGATTAAAATAAATGAAACAGAGGGAATATATCAAGTCATGCAACAAAAGGCAAGAAAAAATAGAAGGAGCTTTAAATAGCCATTCAGATGAACAGACAAAACTGCAAAAATCACAGGCTGACATGAAGAGAAAGCATGGCTGACTATATGAGGTTATAGGTCACATTAAATGTGGGAAAAGTTTTGAAAGGATTTATTGTGGTCTCATTTTTACATCACAAAAACCTGGCATTTTAACAGAGGTGTACACACTTTTTATATCCACTATACCTGTCCATTTCTTTGTCTTCTTTACTTTGAATCCTTACCGCATATACTTTTGTTTTTCATTTTATTCTGCCTTCTTTTCTGCTACTCCACTTTTGCTTCTTTTACTTTCTCTCCATGTGTTTTCTTTCCCATCTCACTACTATTCTTTAGGATTGTCTCCATCGTTCTTTCTTATTTTTCCATAATGTCCCCCCATGAAACACTGCCTTTATTCTCTGGCTCACTCTGCACCACCATTTCTTTAAGCAAATCATCCTGCAGCCCTCCCAACTAGAGGGTTGTAATTATACATCCATCATTTGCTAACTGATCTTCATCAAACAGGTTTCTTTGAAACATTCCCTCAGAATCCTACACACATTCTCCGGTCTCAATATTTGCTTTTTCCTTTATTTCTTTCACTACTCCATCATCTCCTTCTCTCTCCATCTGTCTTCCTTGTTTCTCCAGGCCACCTCTGTGCCTGGAACAGAAACAGGAAGTGCTCCCCTAAAATAACTCCCACTCACAGCAATGACAAGTAGGGGAAGCTCCCCGATGCCCTGTCCAAATTCCCCATATTAGCATAAATACCACTTTGGGTCTCCCCTAAAAAGAAGCAGCATGACTTGTGGGGTAACCAAGTCAACACAGGATAAACAAAGAAATAAATAAAAGGCATGGAGCTGTAATAGTGAAGAACAAGCAGCACTATAAAACCACTGGAAATGGACAACACAATTTACAGGCAACTTTTACAACTTAACACCACCTGCAAAGCTGATTGGAGGAAAGTGTGGACTTTCAGGCTTTTTTATAGAACTTTTTATAGATCTCTAGATAGACACACACACAGAGTAGTTTAAAGCCTAATTATGCATATATTAAATGGGCTCACATGAGCAAACAAGCCTATATTTTTCTGCAATCAGAATTGTTTTCATGCTTGATCACAAAGAGCAAAAAAAAAAAAGAAGTTATGTACTCACCATAACGTTCCATGTTGGTAGTCTATCTCACCCTTCATTTTTACATATGGGTTCGGAGCCGATCCTCGGCTGCGACTCGGCTGATTTACAAGCTCGAAGACTTCTGATTGGCTTGTGGCTAAGCAGGTATCCCATGGTGCACCAGTGCAATCCCCAGATCTTGTTTGCTCCTTACTAGAAACAAAAAAACCCCTAACCAACAAATCAATACTAAAGGGTCACCAACCAAGACAATCAAATTATTATCTCCAGATCTTCCAGGATGGGGGCAGGAGGGCGGCTTGGTAAAAATGAAGGGCGAGATGGACTACCAACATGGAATGTTATGGTGAGTACACAACTTCTTTATGTTAGGTAGTCCAATCTCACCTTCATTTTTACATATGGGACAGCGTCCCTAGCACCTTATTATTGGGTGGCTCATTGAAAAATACTCCTGAGCACCGTGGAGCCAAAGGATGCCCTACCCCTGGATGCCAAATCCAACTTATAATGTGTAATAAAGGTGTGAGGGGGTAGCCCACGTAGCTGCTGCACAAATATGATCAAGTGGTACCCTGGCTTGAAAGGCTGCAGAGGTAGACAGAGACCTGGTAGAATGAGCCTTGATCCTGTGGGGTAAAGGTCTGCCCTCCAAATTGTAGATGAAGGCTATGCAACTAGAAATCCAATTAGACAATGTCACCTTAGAAACTGGTAAGCCCAATCTGGAGTCGGAAAAAGAAATGAATAACTGGTCTGACTTCTGAAATTCTTTGGTCCGTTGCAAATAAAAACGTAGCTGTCTATGAACGTCCAGCTGGTGGAAATGATATTCAGCTGCATTGCAGTGATTGGGAAAGAAAACTGGAAGCTCAATGGACTGACAAGTTGGTATTAGAACACATTTTGGGAATAACGAAGGATTGGTACGTAAAGATACCATGTCTTTATGAAAGATTAAATAAGGTGGCTTAATAGATAGGGCTTGTAGCTCAGATACATGTCTGCTGATGTAACAGCTACTAAAAACACAGTCTTCCAAGACAAATATTTTAAAAAAGATGAGTGAGAATGTTCAAAGAAAGGGGATGTCAACTTGGACAACACAAAATTTAAGTCCCAAGAAGCCACAGGCTCTTGTAATGGTGGTCTCAGAAAAGTGGCCCCTTTCAATAAAGTCTTGCATAGCTTATGAGACATAAGGTTGGCATTTGGGGACCCTAAATAAAAATGAGAGATTGCCGCCAACTGTACTTTGATGGTGGCTGCAGCAGATCCCTGCTGAAAAAGCTCCGAAAGGAATTCCAGAATCACGGGAATAGGAGCGGTGTAAGGATCCACGTTCATTTTCTGTGCCCAAATAGAAAACCTTTTCCATTTACTGTCATACAGCCCTCTGGTTGAGGGTTTATGCGAGGATAAGAGAATATGTGACAATGAGGAAGAAACATCATGAAGCCTGACTAGAGATGGAACTGGAGCAGCCATGCTGTCAATTTGAGGGTATGGAGAGCGGGATGTAGCGAACCAGACATGTGGATCAATAGATCTGGAACTAGGTCTAGAATCCAAGGATCATCCAGAAGAGGCTCGAGGAAGGAGAACCAGACCTGACAAGGCCAGTAAGGAGCAATGAGGATCAACCTGTTTCCCAGACGATAGGCTTTCTCAATCACTTTGGGGATAAGAGGGAATGGAGAAAAGGCATACAGAAGTCCCGTGGGCCAATCGTGGACCAGACCGTTTCTGGCTGTTTCCCCCAGTGGGGGAAAAATAGCTGCTGCACTAGGCATTGACTGGGCTGGCAAAAAGGTCGCAGCAAGACTGTCCCCATCTCCGGAAAATCTGTTCCACTATTTCCCGTTTCAGAGACCACTCGTGAGGCAGTAAGACTGCCAGGCTTAGTTTGTCAGCTATCACGTTGGTTGTCCCCGGAATGTGCATTGCCACCAGAAAGTGCTGGGAAGAAATAAGAAGTTATGTACCTACCATAACGTTCCATGTTAGTTGTCTTCTCTCGCCTTCTTTCTTGCTTGATGGGTTCGGAGCCGATCCCTCGGCTCCGACTCGGCACTTGCTAAGCTCGAGAGTCACTTTTACCAGCTCGAGGCAGCCCCATATCCCATGATGCAAGGCGGTAAGTACCCAGATCTCATTTGCTGACAAAGGGCAATAGCACCAAGCATAAAATACTTCCCAAAGGAAGAAAGAAAACTTACAGATGGAAGAAGGACCAGGTCTGAATGGTCTTCAGCATAACAGTTTCTTATACAAGGTCTGTCCAGGCCAGGGGGAAGGAGGGAGGGTCGCAAGAAAGAAGACAACTAACATGGAACGTTATGGTAGGTACATAACTTCTTAATGTTAAGTTGTCAATCTCGCCTTCATTCTTGCTTGATGGGACCGCGTCCCTAGCACCTCTATCCTGGGTGGCTCAATGGAACAAACTCTTGAGGACTGTAGAGCCAAAACTGGCTCTGTCCCTGGAGGCCAAGTCCAATTTGTAATGGGAAACAAAAGTGTGAGGAGTAGCCCAAGTGGCCGCTGCACAAATAGTGTCCAAAGGAAGTCTAGCTTGAAAAGCTGTAGAAGTAGCTAAGCTCCTAGTTGAATGTGCTTTAGGTTTTGAGCACAGCTGTTTTCCCCTGAGTATAAATTTCAGAGATGACCGAAGAAAGCCATCTGGACAAGGTCACTTTAGAAACAGGAAGGCCTTTTTATTATCCGCATAGGAAACAAAAAGTTGATCAGATTTTCTAAATTTTTTTGTTCTGTCCAAATAATATCTGAGTTGACGGTGGACATCAAGATAATGAAGCTTTTGTTCAGCTCTATCTGAATAGTTAGGAAAAAATACAGGGAGATCAATGGATTGATTTAGATTGTTCTTTGAAGCGACCTTAGGTAAAAAGGTTGGATTAGTTCTCAAAGATACTCTGTCTTTGTGAAAAACCAAATAGGGGGGTCGAACCGAAAGAGCATGAAGTTCAGACACCCTCCTGGCAGATGTAATAGCCACTAGGAATAAAGTTTTCCAAGAAAGATATTTCAGGGAACAAGAAACAGCTGGCTCGAAGGGGGGAAGAATCAAAGATGTCGGCACTAAATTTAGATCCCACTGAGGAGGAGGATTCCTGATTGGAGGTTTTAGTAGGAAAATTCCTTTCAAGAAGGCCCTGCAGAGCCTATGGGACATAATATTATGATCTGCTATCCCGACATGAAAATTGGAAATAGCAGCCAATTGAACTCTGACTGTGGAAGAAGAGGAGCCTGCATGAAAAATCTCTGCTAAGAAGTCCAGGACTGCCTGAACAGGGGCAGTAAAAGGATCAATATTTTGGGCCTTAGCCCAATAAGAGAAACGTTTCCATTTGCTTGTATAAATCCTCCTGGTAGAGGATTTTAGCGGTTACTATGATGTCTCTAACTGGGTTAGAGATCAAAGGAAGCCTGGCTAAGGAAGGAAGTGGAGCAACCATGCTGTGAGGTTGAGAGAAGGGATTGACCGGTGCAGCTGACCCGATTGGTGAATCAGAAGATCTGGCACTGGGTCCAGATGCCACGGCTGCACCAAAAGGTGATGATGGAGGAACGGAACCAAACTTGTCGAGGCCAGTAAGGGGCAATGAGAATCAATTTGGCTCTCAAAACGGTAGCTTTCTGGATCACCTGAGGGATCAGAGGAAATGGAGGGAAGGCATAAAGAAGTCCCTGGGGCCAATCCTGGGTCAGAGCGTCTCTGGGGATGGCCTGATAGAGGGAAGAGGCTGAAGAAGTCTGGACATTTGCTGTTTTGGGGAGTAGAAAAAGATCGCAACATGGACGACCCCATTCCAGAAAAATCTCTTCCGCTATAGATTGCTTGAGAGACCACTCGTGAGGCATGAGGATAGCTCTGCTCAATCTGTCCGCTATAATGTTGGTTTTCCCAGGGATATGCGTTGCTACCAGAAACCGATGAGAGGAGATCGCCCATTGCCATAGTCTGAGCGCTTCGACACAAGGGGTAGGACTTGGTTCCGCCCTGTTTGTTGATATACCAAACTACAGACATGTTGTCTGTGTGGACTGCAATTGTCCCTACGGGAAGAAAGTCGTTGAGGGCTTGCAACGTTAAAAGCACTGCTCTCATCTCCAGGACATTTATGTGCAGATGGTACTCGAACGGCTGCCACGTCCCATGAACCATCCTGCCCTGATAATGACCCCCACCCGATCAGGGAGGCATCCGTGGTGACAGTGGCTATCGGGATGGGGTACAAAGTACCTGCCTTGGTGAACCTGAGACGATGTGATCCACCAAGCAAGATGCTCTTTGCATGTCTGTGTCACCAGAATCTGGTGACGCATTGGAAGTTGCTGGTATGACCACTGTGTGAACAGCATCCACTGAAGAAGGCGCATGTAGAATCGAGCCAGCGCAAGAAGAGTAATGGCCGCAGCCATGAGACCTAATACCTTTAGAACCATTCTGGCCTGTATTTTCTTGCTGGCCAGAATGATCCTGACATGAGTCTGAATGTCTGAAACTCTTTGTTCTGTAAGGGTAGCTGACATCCGAACAGTGTTTAAGTTTGATCCTATAAAGGTAATAGACTGGCAGGGTGATAAGGATGACTTTTCGAAGTTGATTGAGATGCCCAAAAGAGAACAAAGGTCTATTGTGTAATCCCTGGCTTGTATAAGCTGATGCCTGGTGGTGGCTGACAGGAGCCAGTCGTCGAGATACGGAAACACCTGGAATCCTTGACGCCTCAGGTGAGCCGTGACCACTGCCATGCATTTGGTGAACACTCTGGGGGCTGTAGTGAGACCAAAGGGCAGGGCTCTGAACTGGAAATGACTGGACCCCAGCCGAAGCGGAGAAATCTCCTGGAGCGTCTGTGAATTTTGATGTGATAGTACGCATCCTGAAGATCTATTGAGCACATCCAGTTGTCCTTCTGTAAGAAGGGCAGAACTGACTGAAGAGTGACCATTCAGAATCTTGGCTTCCTGACAGACTTGTTGAGTCTGCTGAGATCCAATATTGGTCTCCAGTCTCCGTCTTTTGGGGACCAAAAGAACCTTGAGTAGATTCCGGCTCAGAATGGTCTGTTCTAACTGGCTGAATGGCTCTTTTTTGCAGTAGTATTGAGATTTCTGACTCTGCAATCTCCCTTAGACCGGTGGTACATCTGGAAGGGAACTTGAGGGGAAGGGACTTTCCTCGAAAGGAATTATGTAACCCTTGGATATGATCGACTGTACCCATCTGTCTTGAGTGAGGGAATGCCAGGCTTCTGGGTACAGTGATAATCTTCCCCCGACTGCCTCCAAGGAGAGACAGCCGGGCAACACCTCAGGGATGCTGAAAGGGCTTGTCAGAGAGAGGCTCCCTGTTTCCCTGGTTCTTGGACCCCTCTGCCTCTAGAGCGGCCTGTTGTTGTTACCCCTCTGCCTCTAGGGGTAAACTGACCACGTGAATCCGGCGTGACTCCTTGGGATTTACGGAACCACATCTTCCCCCTTCTGTCCTTTGGGATAAGGTCTAGAAGGGGTGGAAAACGGACTCCAACAGCAGAAAGAGTCTTGCCGTCCTGCTCGCACCTGGTCAAGGTTTCCTTCACCTGAGGGCCAAACAAAGCTGACCCATCAAAGGGAGAATTTGTGAAGGACGCCTTAAAGGGATCCATAAAATCACATAGCCGCATCCAGGCTTGGCGTCTAAGAGCCACACCTGTACCTGCTCTACTGCTCCATCCGCAGCATAAGATATTAGCCGCATGGAGGAGTTTGCAATGGAATTGAGGGTTCCTAGCTGCGAAGCAATTTTTTCTTGAGCCCCTGCAGCTGTAGGATCCTGAACTACTTCTCCCAGCTCCTTCAGGATATCCCTCTGGAGTCTGGTGAAGTGACATAGGTAATTCAGCGACGCATAGCAAAGGTCGCTGAGGAAAACATCCGCTGCACTACCTATCCATGGTCCTAGAGTCCTTATTAGGAGGATGGACGGGCACGGAAGGATCTGCAAGTTCCTTTTTGGTGGCCGCAGCCACCACCATGGCATCAGCGGGGACACCCTTAGTAAGGAATTGTTTGTCACACGGAGCAGTGATAAATTTTGAAGGCCTCCTAGGGACTGGCTCTACAGAGTCAGGAGCTGCCCACGCCTTTCGTGCAATAAGCTGCATAAGGGGGTCGAAAGGCGGAGACACCCAGGAGGTGGAGGGCCGAGATCCAAACGCCTCTAGGTATACTGACTCATCCTCAGAGGGATTGTTGGTGGGCCAGTTTCCCCTCTGTTTCAGAAGTTCTAGGATGTCTGAGAAGGAGACATCCTCAGAGGGAGATCTAGCGGCTCCCTCTGACACATCAACGTCAGTATCCAAGTGACAGACTCGGGAGTCTACATGCTTCCTCTTACAAGTCCTCTTCCAAGGAGGATCTCCCGAAACATCAGGAGAATCCTCGGAAGAGGGGGAAATTCCCAATGGGGAAACCTGAGGCGGAGGATCTCTGGGTCCTGTAGCAAGAGAAGTGGCAGAGATGTCAACAGGTACTATAGAGGGAGAAGCTACGGGAACAGACTGCTGACTGATACCAGTGGCCAGTACACTCTTCATCACCTCGAATGCTCCCCTCCCAGGCAGGTCCGAGAGAACCCGCTCCGAAGAGCTAGGAACTCCAGGGACCACCAAAAGGGAAGCCTCCGAGGCAGATGTCGGAGCCGAGCTCACCAAGGCCGAGGCTCCAAGGGGAAGAGCGGGTTCGGACAAGGGTCCGATGCCACTCACCCCCTCGGAGGAGACCATGGAAGCCCGACCACGAATCCCTCTAAGGAAGGTCTCAAGAGGAGATAAGAGTAGAGGCTGAAGGAACAGAAGGGGTATCCGTCCTCCAGCCGTAGCAGTAACCATTCGAAGACTCCAACTCCAAGCTCTGGGGTAGAGTTGAAGGAGGAACTGTAACGGGGTGTGGACCAACAGTCGTCTGTTGAGACGGACTGTGTAACATTTGGGCCAGTACCTGTGACTTAAGTAATCTACTGACCACTCTCTCTAGGTCATGATCTGACAACCTGGATGACCTTGAAGATCGGCTCCGATGGCTCCGTTCCGATAGAAGAGGTGAAGCCGGAGCCGAAAGTATCGGCTCCAAGGAAGGAGACCTCGACCTCTTCCTGGAATGAGCCATCGGAGCAGATACCATAGATCCTGTCGGAGCCGACCTCGGAGCCGACAGGAAGCTCGATGTATCGGCCCCAGCCGGAGCCGATACAGCCACCAAAGTAACGGTGTCGGAGCCGATCGGAGCCGACACCGATGCCTGTGCCACATGGGTGTCGGAACCGATCGGAGCCGACACCGAAGTGGTCGATACAGATTCGGCACCGATAGCCATCGGTGCCGAAGGCTGTTAAGCCAGAAGCGGCACCAGCCGGAGCCGATCTCGACCCGGAGCCGAGGCCGCAGGCTTAGAAACAGAAGCCTGGGCCTTGGAAGATTTAACTGATTTTGACGGAGCCGACTTAGCCAGAGAGCCCTCCGGCTTAAGAAGGCCCCTAAGAATCTGTTTATTACGTCTTTCCTGCAGGACTCTCTGGCTGAAGGAATGACAAATAGCACAGGAGTCCTGCAGGTGAAGAGGCCCCAGGCAATACAGGCAAGAAGTGTGACCGTCTGTCAAAGACATCTTCTGACAGCACGAGTCACACTTCTTAAAACCTGAGACCCTCTCCTTTGACATGGTGCTTAAACACACACACACACCAGTCAAAAAACTTAAATTAAAGAAAATACCAAAAGGTATTCCTAAAATAAACACACACACCCTAACAGGAGGGATGGGATGGGTAAAGTTTGACTAAAAAAAAATTAAGGGAGACAGGGATTTCTGTCAGGAAAACTAAATAATTAACTTATAACTAATAATAATAAGTTTTTTAACAAAAAGGGGCTTGAATATTAGTAAATTGAATCACTTACCAGGAGCTGGTAAAAGGAGGACCTCATAAGCGAAGCGGCAAATGAGATCTGGGTACTTACCGCCTTGCATCATGGGATATGGGGCTGCCTCGAGCTGGTAAAAGTGACTCTCGAGCTTAGCAAGTGCCGAGTCGGAGCCGAGGGATCGGCTCCGAACCCATCAAGCAAGAATGAAGGCGAGATTGACAACTTAACATTCATCCATTCCCAAACTCGCATGGCCTCTCGACAGAGTGGGTAAGATCTGGTATCGCCCTGTTTGTTGATATACCACACAATCGACATGTTGTCCGACTGTATCGCAATCGTCCCTGGAGGAAGAAAGTACTGAAGTGCTTGCAACGCCAGCAGCACTGCCCTCATCTCTAGAACACTGATATGCAGATGAGCCTCGTGTTTTGCCATGTGCCATGGACAGTCCTGCCATGATAATGCCCCCCCCACCCGACCTGAGAGGCATCCGTGGTCACAGTGACAACAGGTTGGGCAGGAACAAAGGGTGCTCCCGTGAACAAGTGGTTGGGGGCTATCCACCAATGAAGGTCCGTTCTGCATGATTCCGTCAGCAGGATAGGGTGACTAAGTGGCAGATATTAGAATGACCACTGGGAAGACAGGAGCCATTGGAGGATTCTCATGTGCAACCTGGCTAAAGGTATTAAAAGAATGGTTGAGGCCATCATACCGAGAAGTTGAAGAACCCATTTTGATTTGACTTTCCGAAGCGGAAGATGACGCTGAACTTGGGAGATGAGGTTTGCTGCTCTTTTGGCGGGGAGACAAACTGTCATATCCACTGCGTCTACCTCTGCGCCCATAAAAATCACAGATTGCGAGGGCAGTAATGCAGATTTTTCCCAGTTTATGGAGATCCCTAGTTGAGCACAAAGTTGAATGGTGGCGTCCCTGTTTTGGATGAGTAGATGCCTGGTGGGGGCAGTCAGGAACCAGTCGTCCAAATACGGAAACACCTGGAATCCCTGACGTCTCAAGTGAGCTGTCAACTACTGCCATGCATTTGAACACCCTGGGGGCTGTGGTGAGACCAAAGGGCAGAGCACAAAACTGATATTATACAATTCCTCCCCTAAAACGCGCACGCTGATTGGCCAACCCAACCGGCGTGCCCGTTGTAAATCCCTCAATATACTAACGGAAAAAGGTCCGGTCGCCCGGACATTTTCCGTTAGTATAAAATACTGTCTCGCTATGTTAAACTCCTTTAACATAGCGACACAGTGTGTGAAAAGCAAAGGAGATCTTGCGATCTCCGTTGATTTTTTTTTTTTAAAGCTGTCTCGCTATATTAAATGGGTTTAACATAGCGAGACAGCTTTAAAATAAGCAACGGAGATATCCGTTGATTATTTTAAAGCTGTCTCGCTATGTTAAACCCATTTAACATAGCGAAACAGTAAAAAAAAGCAAGAGAGATCTTGCGTTCTCCGTTGCTTTTGCCCACAGCTCTGATGTACTGCGCAGGCACGCAGTACATCAGAACTGCCGCAGAATACCAGACAGCTGCGGAAGGGCAGTAAAGAGGCATTATACAATGCCATTATTTAAGAAAAGTAATTATTTCTTTTCTTAAATAATGTCATTGTATAATAGCAATAACCCACTTCTGGGTGGGTAATGCTGGATTTACCCACGGTTGTCTTTGTTTGGTCCCTCTGGCTTCGCCCTCGGGACCAAACCACGCCAACCGTGGGTAAATCCAGCATTACCCACACCCAGGCGTGGGTTATTGCTATAATGACTGGCTCCCAGTCGGAAGCGCAGCTATTTCCTTGACACCTTGTCCATTTTTATATGGTAGTAGGCGTCTAGGAGATCCAGAGAGCACATCCAATAGTCTTTCCCTAACAACGGGAGTATCGACTGCAATGTGACCATCCGAAACTTGTCCTTCACTGATTCGTTTAATCTGCTGAGGTCTAAAATTGGCCTCCAGTCTCCAGTTCGTTTTGGGGCTAAAGAACCTGGAGTAAGTTCCGGATCCTGTCTGGTCTGCTGGGATAGGCTGGATGACTCTTAAGAGCAACTTGTTGATCTCCACAATTGCCTGATCCCTGCGATTGGGTGGAACATCTGGGATCTTTTTGGGAACAAATGGTGGAAGGAAAAAGGGTATGACATAGCCTCTGGTAACAACTCTTTGTGCCCACTTGTCTTGGGTGATATTTAGCCAGGCTTCTGAATACAAAGAGATGCGACCCCCGACTGGCCCCAGAGAAACGCAGTCAGGCCCCACATCAGGAGCACTGATAAAGCCGCCCTCGAAAGGAATCACGGCCTTGCTGGTATTGCGGACCGCCCCTGCCTCTAGGGCGACATCTACCATTTCCTCCTCCTCTGCCTCTGAAGGAGGATTCACTCTGTGTGTCCGAAAAGACCGTCTGGCAATTTTTGAACCACATTTTACCTTCCATTTGACCTTTGGGGTATGGTCGAGAAGGAACGGTAAAATGGACTCCCACGGCAGAGACAGTCTTTCCTTCCTGCTCACACCGAGTGAGTGCTTCTTTCACCTTGAGACCAAACAGAGGAACCATCAAACGGGGTGTTGGTGAAGGTGGACTTGAATGGCTCCACAAAAATTACATAGGCGCATCCAGGAGTGGCGCCTAAGGGCAACTCCTGAACCCGCTGCTATGCTCGCTCCATCAGCCGCATGGGAGATAAGCCGCATGGAGGAGTTATCTACAGAATTTAGGGTGGACAACTGAGCAGAGATCCTATCAGGGACTCCCTCAGAACAAGCACCCTGTATGGAATCTCCCAATGCCTTGAGGAGATCCCTCTGCATCCTCGTGAAGTGAGTAAGATAGTTCAGAGATCAAAGTGTAAATGCCGCTTAACTAAATACATGCTTCCCAAATATGTCCATCTGTCGAGACTCCTTGTTTGGCAGATGAACAGAGGAAGAAGTCTCCAACTTCTTCTTCGTGGCCGCCGCCACCTCCATGGCATCTATGGGAATGCCCTTAGACAAGAACTCTTTTCCAGGAGGGGCAGACAAAAACTTATTTGGTCTCCTGGGGACTGGCTCCACGGCATCAGGAGTATCCCACACCTTCCGACTAACCAGATCCATTAGTTCGTCGAAAGGTGGAGACACCCAAGAGGTAGAGGGTTGAGACCCGAAAGCCTTCAGGTACACCCACTCCTCATCAGAAGGGTTGACAGTGGGCCAGTCACACCTCTGTTTAAGGATCTCCAGGATGTCCACAAAGGAGACATCATCAGAAGACGACTTGGGGACCCTTCTGACTCCTCGAGGTCAGTGTCCAATGTCAGAGACTCATCCTGGGAGTCAATATTCTTCCTCTTGCATACCCTCTTCCAGGGGGGGCTCCTCGAAGGGACATTCTGGGGAGGCGTTGGAAGAGTGGAGACCACCAGCCGGTGGCTCCTGAGGCTGCGGGTCTCTGCTGTCTCCAGAGAGAGTAGGTACTAAGACTGAAGTGGGTGCCCTGGGGGGGGGTGCTTGTACCACTGGCAGGGGCTGTAGATGAGACAGCACGCTCCTCATCACCTCAAAAGCCGTCCTCTCTGGCTCTGAAGACCTCCCCCACTCTGAAGAGACAAAGGTTGGTGCCAGAGCCATCGGCTCCGAGATAGATGCAGGGTCTGAGCTCACCCTGGTGGAAGCACCGAGAGGAAGGCTCAAAACCGAAGACAGATTCAAACCCTCTCCATCAGCGCTGACAGAAATGCTTTGGTCCCTGGACACCACGGACGGAGCCGAGCGTGTCAGAGCTGAACTCGGCTCAAATGCAGCAGCAAGGGGAGCTGGAACAGAGGGTTCCTCCACTGGTAACAAGCACTCTGACTCCAAAAGGCCAACAAGGCTTGGAGGAGGAATAACAGACTAGGGCAAAACTGGATCAAGTGGCTGCAGAACCGACTGGGTTGGAGCCAACAAAAAGTTAGGCAGGGCAGACGACTTCAGGAGTCTCAGTACTAGCCCTCTCCACATCTTCTTCTGAAAGGCTCCTGGAAGATCTGGAAGATAAAGTACGGGATGTCGACCTAGGAGGCACTGGAGACTTGATTAGCAAGGAGACTGGTAGGGATTCTACAGACCGGCTCCGCGCAGTAGAGTCAACTGCTATTTTCAAAGGTTCAGAAGTCAGCACCGAAGCACCTGTGACTGACTCCGATACCATGGTGCTCTCCTTCAGCTCTGAAGACTGGGGAATCGAGGAGGCAGATTTTGGTAATTTGGAAGGCAGCATCCAAGACACCAGCCAGTGCCAGTGGAGGCCTTTTAGAAGCTTTCAGTTTGGATTCAGATCTAGATTTTGTAGACTTGGAAGAAGCTGACGAACTAGATAAAGCTTCCTCAAAGGTTGGTTTCAGAAGACACCCCCCCCCCCCCCGAGTATCAGCTTGTCCTTTCTCTTCTGCAACACTCTAGGAGAGAAAGTATGACAGAACAAGCATGATTCCTGCAAATGCATGGCTCCCAGCAGTAGACAGAGCTACTGTGGCCATCCGTTAATGACATTTTCAGCATTTCATGCATTTTTTGAACCCAGAGGGTTTATACTCCTTGCTATCCTTAGACATTGCAGACACACATGCAAAACCAGAGGAGAGATAGGAAGAGAGAATAAATGAGGACTAGGTCCTCTAACTAAAACGGGCCTAGTCCTGCAGAAGAGTTACACGAGGACTAGGTCCTCTAAGTTAAATGAGCCTAGCCTGGTGTAAGAGAAACTAGGTCTTCTAACTTAAACAGATCAAGTATTTAACACAGACACACACACAGGTCTAAACACACAGGAAAATTTTTGTAACAGCAATCATATAAATACCACCTTAGCAGATCCCCGCCAAAGACAACAAGTTAACAGTCAACAGCAACCAAAAAAGGTCAGAGCAGTACAAATAAATCAAAAGGAGACCCTGTTGATTAAGAGCAGAAACAAAACGTCAAAACAAACGCTCTACCTAGGCAAAAAAAGGCGCAATGGCGCCTAACTGGCACACAGGATACTAAAACTACTACAGTGAAAAAAAAAAGTCCACAAGTACAACTTAGGCAAAGGCCTATAAGATAACAACACTAAATAACACTAAATATGTAATATCCACTATGAATGTAAAGAATGGAAAAGGACTTAGCCAGAGCCAAGAGAAGCACATCTGAACTCGTTGACGCGGCAAACGAGATCTGGGGATTGCACTGGTGCACCATGGGATACCTGCTTAGCCACGAGCCAACCAACAGTCTTCGAGCTTGTAAATTGGCCGAGTCGGAGCAGAGGATCGGCTCCGAACCCATATGTAAAAATGAAGGTGAGATTGGACTACCTAACATTGGACAAAAACATCTCTACCTAAACAAAACACACACATACACACCTGCATACACAAAGGGGATGCCTGCTTATAAACATATGGTTTTCTCAGAAACAATATGATCTCATCACATAAAGGCATAAAGTAACAGACACTTCAACCATCATTTCTAAAATCCTCACTGTGAACATAGGACTCTGACGACTGCGGTACTTAATCAGCTTCCAATAACTACAAAATTCACGGAATGCAAGCTGGGATCACAATCTTACCCTTTTCAGTTGGCAAGGGGCAAAAGTTTAATGGGCATTCAAGTAAGAATACATGAACGTTATGTAATTATCATAAGATTACATTCATGCTGTATAATTTTAATGTGGTTCAAACATATGGGTTGTTGGATCTGACCACAGAGCTGAATCTGAAGCTCCCTCAGATCCAGAGCTCTGACTCCTCCCCTACCCATAATTCCTTGTACTTCACCGTAGAAGCTCAGATTGAGTTTGCCAACACCCCTTGTGTCACTTGTGGATAATCCTAGATATAGTCATTTGATTTAAAACATTCCAATTTGTAAGGAAGAGTGACTACAGTCTCACATGACTGTTCAGATAAGAGTAAAAGTTTTCTGCTAAATCATCTCAAAGTCATAAGTGACAATATGGAAGGTGGCAGGAGGGAGGGAGTTTAAATGGGACAAAAATGTATTAATTTATTTTACATTTGTTGACCGGGATAGTCCGACTGGATATATGTCCATTTTCAGTGGAGGCGCGAGGAGAATAACTCCACATACCAAAAAAGAGACAGTACATGCATCACAGAGTGATAAACTCAGGCAGACATGTTTAGAAAAATATAGACAAAGAATACAGGCAGATATCAATATACACAATGTGCTGACTTGCATTTGATTGGCAAAGACGTATCAGAAAATGTGAACATAGAATACAATCAGATCTCAATTGACAATGCTTAAACATTCAAATGCTATGAGGCATAGATACTTGGCTAAACAGCAGGTTGGGTAGCAAGACATGTATTAGTGAAGTTGTTAGTCAGGTTTAGGTCAGGTTCAGGAAAATCACACAACATGGATCCAATGTTATGGCAAGTACATAACTTTCATATCCAGTGTTGTTTATTTTCATCTGTTTCAACCATATGGGACAGAATCCCAAGTTGTCAAACTGGGAGGTATCAAGGAAAGACATTCCTGAGTATTGCGGAACCAAAAGAATGTGACCTGGATTGTACATCCAGCTTACAGTAAGACACAGATCTGTTTACTGTAGACACAGCATGTATGTCATCAATGGAAGCCCTAGTTAAATGAGCCTTAGGTTTACCTGGTAATGGCAAACTCTTCTTATGATGCCCGAGACAGATACAACCTGACAGACATCTTGACAAAGTAACCTTTGCCACTGCTTCTCCTAATTTTGGTTGTGAAAATGAAATAGCTGATAGAACACAACAGTTCAGAAGAGACTATAGACAAAATCTGAGCGGTCAGTGGACATTTAATTTATGCAACATGTATTCTCTTTTGTTTGAATATCTAGGGAAAATAACTGAGAAGTTTATAGACTAGTTAACATTGCAGAGGACATCTTTGGGATTAAAGGATGCAATAGTTCCAAGGGTGACTCCATCCTTGTAGAAAACTAAGTCGTCTTAACTAGAGTGACTATCTCCAAAATTCATCTAGCTGACATAACTGCTACTACGAAAACAGGCTTCCAAGTCAGAAACTTCAAATCTGCTTTGGCTGTGTGTGCAAAAGGAAAACAGGTCAAAGGTTGCAGCTTAATGGTAATGTCCCATGGAGGAATTTGTTCTCTGGATTGGGGGTCTTAAGAGAAAAGTGTACTTCAAAAGGCCTTAGCGATCCTTATTGAAGCTATGGGAGTACCCTTTCTCCCGACAATAAAATCTGAAATAGTTTCCATCTGAATTTTGAATGTGGAATAATGTTCTCTTTTATTCAATAGCTCAGATAAAAATTCTAGTATGGATGGATCAGGAGCTAAAAAGGGGTTGAGACCTTTAGATAGGTCCTAAATAGAAAATCTCCTCCATTTGCTCTGATATGTCTTTGAAATTGTAATTTTTTGGAAAGCAGCACGAATACTGACCACTGTACTGGACAGCCTAGCATCTTTGGTGACATTTAAAATTGGAGGTACCATGCAGCCCGTTTCATGGACTTCTGATCTAGAAAAGGCAGTCTGGATGGTGATTTAATACATATAAGTAGTGATCAACCTACCAAGGGGGGTGTACTAGAAGAGGACACAGAGAGGGAAACCATGCCTGTCAAGGGCAAAAGGGGGTAGTGAGGATTACTCTGATCCTTAGATTGTTCAAGGGTGGAAAGGCATAAAGGAGATACTACAGTTGTGTACACTTACCATAAATGTAGATGTTAAAGTGTATTCACTGTTGCAGTCATTACATTTGGGTAATCCTGTTGGCAGGTTGCCCTCAGTCGGCCTGAAATCCAAAGTCCTGGGTCCTGCGTCGGCTGCTGCCGCCCCGTTCCCTGACATCAGGTCGTTAGGGGTATAAAAGAAGCAGCAGACGCCATTTTCTTTAGTTTTTCTTGCCCCAGATGTCAGGTGCCCCCTAAAAGAGTAGCCAAAATTTATATATATATATATATATATATATATATATATAAAATTACATGCACCAATATAAACTTTACCTTCATCTACAAGCAAATACACCACATAGGTTGTATAAAGCAGAGAAGGAAATAAGAAGTTATGTACTCACCATAACGCTCCATCGGAGTAGGTAAACATAATTTGTCTGCAACCTGTGGGATATGGATCCGGTCTCGGATCAGAGCTGGCAACTTTACAAAACTTAGATCCGAGCTCCTAGCTCCTCCCCTTACCCATAATCCCCTGCCAACCCTGACTGACCTCAGATCAAGTTTGCCCGTAACTAATATAGCAGGCAGATTACCTTTCCAAAAGGTTAATAATAACATGTCCTAAATGTCCGTGAAGGTCAGGGGGACGGAGGGGGGGAATGGTTGCAGACAAATGAAGTTTACCTACTCAGATGGAACGTTATGGTGAGTACATAACTTCTTAATCTGAAGTAGTTAACTTCATTTGGTCTGCAACCTGTGGGACAGAGTCCCCAGCTACCTAAACCTTGGGTGGCTTCATGGGAGGCTATTCCGGAGCACTAAGGAGCCAAAAGAAGTTCTCCCTCTGGAGATAATGTCCAGCTTATAATGATTTATGAAGGTATGAGGTGAAGCCCAAGTAGCTGCTGAACAGATACCATCCAAGGAAACTCTGGATTTGAAGGCAGCAGATGTAGCCATAGACCGAGTTGAGTGGGCATGAACTCCTTGAGGTGCGGGTCTGCTGGAATACGCGATGATGCACTGCGAAATCCATTTCGACACAGTAACTTTTGAGACTGGATTAAGCAAAGGAGACGAACAACTGGTCGGATCGTCTGTGACCAGACGTCCTATGAATATAAAACCGGAGTTGTCTATGCACGTCCAAGGAATGCAGTTTGTACTCTCATTTGTTCTGGTAGTTAGGAAAGAAGACCGGTAGATTGATAACTGATTGATATTCGTCACAGAAACCACATTCGGAAGGAAGGAGGGATTGGTCCTGAGGTAAACCCTATCCTTGTGAAAGGCTAAGTATGGAGGTTTGACAGAAAGAGCCTGTAATTCAGATACTCTCCTAGCTGAAGTAATAGCCACCAGAAAGGCTGTTTTCCACGACAGATATTTGAGGTCTACCGACGCCACGGGTTCGAAGGGAGGAGCCGTCAAGGCCTGCAAAACCAAAGTCAAATCCCATAGAGGTACAGCTTCCTTTATGGGAGGTCTAAGTAGGAAAGTGCCCTTTAGGAATGTCTTGCACAATTTTGAAGTAATCAAAGGCCCCATATCGCTGCCTACGTGATAATGAGAGATAGCTGCTAATTGCACCTTCACCGTGTAACAGCTAGCTCCCTCATTAAAGAGGCCTGAAAGAAAATCCAGCACTGCCGGTAAGGGAGCTGTGAAGGGATCCAAATTATGGCATTCTGACAAGATAGAAAAACGCTTCCATTTTCTACTATAAACCTTCCTAGTAGAGGGCTTGTGCGCTGCTACTAGGACAGCTTTAACCGGGGATGAGATACTGGGAGTCCTCGCTAGGAGTGGAACTGGAGCAGCCAAGCCGTAAGCTTGAGGTTGACCAGGTCAGGGATAGGGAGACCCTGTGGGTGGGAAATCAGATCCGGTAGGGATCTAGAATCCGGGGCGGATTCACTTGAGAACAGAGGTATGAGAACAGAGGTACGGGAACCAAGTTTGGCGAGGCCAGAATGGGGCAATGAGGATCATTCTGCTCCCCAACCGACTGGCTTTCTGAAGATGTTTCAGCATCAGTGGAAGAGGAGGGTAGGCATAGAGAAGACTGGGTGGCCAAGCATGCACCAAAGCGTCCCTCGGGGCTTCCCCGGGAGGAGGAATGAGAGCGAAGTAATTGGTGCATTTCGTGTTTGAGGGAGATGCAAAGAGATCGCAACAGGGCTGCCCCCAGACAGCAAAAATTTGACTCCCTACTTGGGGATTGAGGGACCACTCATAAGGCGAAAGGATGGTGCGACTCAGTCTGTCTGCCAGGATGTTGGTCCGCCCCAGAATGTGCGTTGCAATGTGAAAGCGGTTGGTGGAGATCGCCCATTCCCACACTTTCATGGCTTCTTGACAGAGTGGGTAAGACCTGGTTCCCCCCTGCTTGTTGATATACCAAACCACAGACATACTGTCTGACTGGGTTGCAATCGTTCCTACAGGCAGAAGGCTCTGAAGTGCTTGCAACGACAATAGCACTGCCCTCATCTCTAGAACGTTTATGTGCAATAAGGTCTCTGAATCGTTCCACATGCCTTGGACAGTCCTGCCCGAATAATGCCCCCCACCCAAGACGAGAGGCGTCCGTGGTCACTGTGGCGAGAGGGGAGGTCGCGGCAAAGGGGCGTCCCGTCTGGAGGTCCGGCAATTGAAGCCACCAAACGAGAGCTCTTTGCAGACCCTGCTGAGGGAAATGGAGTGATCCAAGGGATACTGGAGAAAGGACCATTGAACCTGTAGAGTCCACTGCAATATCCACATGTTGAGACGCGCCATGGGGAGGAGGTTGATTGCGGCTGCCATAGACCCTAGAGCCCTCAGAACCAATCCGGAGGTTTTGAAGATTGAAAAATGGCCCGCACGTGAGCTTTCAAAGTGTGCAACCGGTCAAGAGTTAGGAAGACGAGCTGCTTGTTGGTGTCCAGTCTGACCCCGATAAAATCTATCACCTGAGTCGGGGTGAGAGAGGACTTGTCTGTATTTATAGTGATCCCTAGTTGTGGAGCAAGGTTGAGAAAGTAATTCCTGGCTAAGGATAGTAGATGCCTTGTCGGGTGGTGAGGAGCCAGTCGTCCAGGTATGGAAAAACCTGTATTCCCTGGAGCCTCACTGTCTCCTCCTCAACCCTAAGAAAACCAAACTTCTCCTCTTTGCACCCACACACCTGTCTCCCTCTATCAACTTCACACTCACTTCTAACAATGGCACCCTAATCACTCCAGACCAAACAACCAAACTCTTGGGTATTACTATTGACAACCTACTACAATTTGACTTTCATATCAACTCTATCATAAAAACAACTAACAGAAAGCTAGGTTCTCTCTACAGAATCAAATCTTTCTTAACTCCTGAAGCTAGAACTACCATAGCTAGAACCCACTTAATCTCTACCCTACTATACGCTTCCCCCATATACACTAATCTTTCAAAATATAATCTCAATAATCTTACATCATCATACAACAATATTGCCAGATTTGCCACTGCCTCTCCATATAGAACACATCATTGCCTGAATCTCCTAAAACTAGGGTGGCTGGAGTTACCCCACCTAATTCAATACTATCAACTTACTATCGCCCACAAAGCCCTTCATCACCCTGAGAATACACCAATGTTCTCCACCCTCAAAAAAACCCTATAACAACCTGAAAAACCTACGCTCTTCTAATAAAATATTGATTCAAACTTCTCTATCAAAGAACGCAGCAGGTGACTCCACATTTTCCAACTCAGTTGGCAAAATATGGAATAAACTTCCTCAAGACCTCACTGCCCTAACTTCAATTCCACTATTTAAAACCAAACTTAAACACTTCCTAATCAACCACTGGCTATGCTCTTGCAATAACCCTAGCTGACCTTTTTTACTCCATCCCTTCTCTTGCCCCCTCTCCTCTTTCTCCCAACTCTTTCATTTTTACACATTCCATTTCTGTAGGGTAACTGTCTCTCCCTTCTAAAAATAGACTTTACTCAAATTTTTATTGTTAAACTTATATATAATGTAATTAATTCTGTACATACTAAGTTACCTGAACTTGCATACCTTCTATGTCTCTGTCTGATCACCATTGCCTGAACATCCTTAATTGTGGTTTAAACTCCTTGTTTATTATTGTACATTCTTGTATTATATACTTGTCAAGTAGTAGATAGCGGTGCTTTTCTCCCCGGGCCTCCACTGAAAATGGACATGTATCCAGTTGGACTAGCCCGGTTAACAAATGTAAAATAAAATAAAATAAAATAAATAAAAATAAAAAATAAACTGTAAATACCAAGCTGTCAGCTTGAGAGTTGTAATATCTGGGTGACTGATGCCCATCCGGTGTAACAGTAGGTCTGGAACTGGATCCAGAATCCAAGGTCTTTGCATCAGATGAGGCCAAAGGAAGGGGAACCAAATCTGCTGAGGCCAACAGGGGGCAATGAGTATGACTTTACTCTTCAACATGGCTGCTTTCTGTAGAAATTTGGGATCAGAAAGATGGTGGATGAGATCACCCACTGCCATACTCTGAGGGCTTCTTGACCTAAGGAGTAAGATCTGGCTCCCCCCCTGTTTGTTGAAGTACCAGACCACTGACATGTCTGTCAGAAGTGCGATCATTCCTAGAGACAGAGAGAGTCTTGAAATGCTTGCAACACTAATAGCACCATTCTCTTCTCTAGAACATTTATGTGCAGATCGGCCTCTGATGGGGACCAAATGCTAGGACCATCTTTTCCTGGCAATGCCCCCCCTCTCCCCCCCAAGCTGGGAAGCATCCATGGTCACTGTGGCCTTTGGTTGAGGTGGAATGAATGGGTGCCCTTCTAGGACATGACAAATTAATCCATCATAGGAGATCGCTTTTGCATCTGGTGGTGATTAATATTGGTACGGACAAGGGATGCTGAAGGAAGGACCACTGTGCTGCAAGTAGTCATTGCAAAATTCTCATGTCATACCTGGCTAGGGGAACAAGTGCTATGGCGGCCAACATTGATCCTAACAAATGAAGAACTAGTTGCTCTAGAACTCTATTTCTTTGCAGTAGAGTATGGACTTGAGTCTGGATAGTTTCCAAATGAGAAGGAGGGAGTGAGGCAATCAAGGTTCGTGTCTAAGAATGCTCCTAAAAAGTTAGATTTTGTGTTTTGTTTCCAGTGAGGATTTTTCAAAGTTGACTGTGATGCTTAGATCATCGCATAATTGTAGAACTTTTTGTTTTGTTAGTAGTAGTAGTTGCCGGCTAGTAGCAGAAATGAGCCAGTCATCTAAGTATGGAAACACCTGGAATCCTTTCAGTCTTAAGTAAGCTGCTACTAATGCAATGCATTTGAACACCCTGGGGGCTATGGTGAGACCAAAGGGCAGAAAGTACAGTTTTGTACCTACCATAAATGTAGATGTCCGATAGGTATGCATCTGCAATCATCACATATGGGTTGTCCTGCCTCAGGCAGCCCTTCAGTCGGCCGGATTCCAAAGTCTGGGTCCGGCGTCGGCTGTCGCCCTCTCCCCGACGTCAGAGCGCCTGGGGTATAAAAGCATCAGCCGACGCCATCTTCTTCAGTGTTTCTTGCCCCAGATGCCAGGTGCCCTCAAAGGAAGGCTAAATTTGGAGAAATGCAATAAATTCCAAACATACACAGAAATATATATGCATATATATATATATATATATATATATATATATATATATATATATATATATATATATAAATAAAACAAATGCACCATAATAGATAACCCCAACTACCTATGAGAGGGGAAAGTACCCAATAAATACCCAAGAGGGGAAGGAGGGAGGGTAAACCTGACTGCAGATGCATACCTATCGGACATCTACATTTATGGTAGGTACAAAAAGTACAGTTTTGTACCTACCATAAATGTAGATGTTCGAAGATCCACATTGCTGCAGTCCTTACACTTGGGTAGTCCGCTGTCCTCGGTTGGCCCGAATATCAAAGTATAAGGCTGACGTCGGTCAAGGCGCATTTGACTGACATCAGGACGTCAGGGTACAAATGCGCATGACTGACGTCATATCCACAGTCTTTTCTTGCCCCAGATGTCAGAAGACCCTAAAAATAAAGGTCAAAACCAAAAGACAGCAAACAACCAACCAACCACCCTTGCACTAATTATATGTACCATATATACAATATACACAATATGTACAACCCAACCCACACAACCACCTCTAACTACAGAGGGGAAGGAGGGAGGGTAAATTGGACTGCAGCAATGTGGATCTTCGAACATCTACATTTATGGTAGGTACAAAACTGTACTATGTTCTTCATCTCACATTGCTGCAGTCCTTACACTTGGGTAGAATCCCAAAGCAGAGGTAAGGGAGGATGGCTAACTACAAGGAAGCAGGAGCTGCCAAAATGCCCTGCAAAACAGCAGTGGCAAAACCAGCCCTGGATTTAGAGTAAAGTGGCAGGTGATAATGCCTAGAGAAAGTATGCACTGAACTCCAAGTAGCTGCCTCCAAAATATCCTTGGTTGCCACTCCCTCAAAAAGCTGTTGAAGTGGCAGTAGCCCTAGTGGAATGAGGCCTAATCCCAGCTGGAATCTCCTTGCCATGATGGGAATAACAGAAAGCAATGCAAAACCCAATCCACTTAGAAATAGTTTGTTTTGACACAGGCTTGCCCTGAGAACTCAAAGCAAAAGAAACAAACAACTGCTGAGACTGCCTGAACCCTTTAGTTCTGTCCAAATAATAACGCAACTGCCTGTGTACATCTAAAGTGTGCAAAATCTTTTCCCTTTATTTTGGGGATTTGCATAAAAAGTAGGCAAATGAATAGTTTGGTTTAAAGCCACACTAGAAACCACCTTAGGCATAAAGGAAGGATTAGTACGTAATGATACCCTATCCTTATGGAAAATCAAGAAAGGCTCAACCGCCATAAGGGCCTGCAATTCAGAAACCCTTCTTGCAGAGGTAATGGCCAACAAAAAAGCAGTCTTCCATGACAAATATTTCAACTCAGAAGTAGCTGCAGGCTCAAAAGGTTGTAGAGTGAGTTTCTCCAACACAAAATTGAGATCCCAAGCAGGAGTAGGAGCTCTTCGTGGGGGTCTTATATTCTTTGCCCCTCTAAGAAATTGCTTGAACAAAGGATGAGAAAACAATGGTGGGTTGCAATCATAGTGAGCCGAAATTGCTGCAGCATGAACTTTAATAGAAGAGAAAGACAAACCTTTGTCTAGTAACTCAGTAAGATATTGAAGAGACACACACAAATTAGGCTCAGAAACATCAAAATCTTTTGCTGCACTCCAAAATAAAAATCTCTTCCATTTGACTGCGTACACTTTCCTTGTACTAGGCCTTCTAGCTTCCAAAATAACATTCAAAACTTGCTGAGGAAGTGGAGGCCCACTATGGTTCAAAACAGAATATGCCAGGCTGTTAGGTGCAGAGAGTGAAGCTTGACATTGAGCAAATGGCTGTCCTCCTGTGACAACAGGTGTGGAATCGAAGGCAAAGGCCATGGAGGCTTCCGTACCAGACTTCTCAGTAATGGGTAACAGTGCTGCCGAGGCCAATCCGGAGCTATTAAAATCATCCTTGGCTTGTCCTGTCTGACCTTTAGAAGTACCTTTGGGAGGAGAGGCAGAGGTGGAAAGGCATACACATGAAGATTGCTCCAACTGAAAGAGAGAGCATCCACTCTCCAAGCTGTGGGATGAAACCTTTTTGTGCAAAACTTTGGCAGCTGATGGTTTAGTGGAGAAGCGAACAGATCTATGTCTGGAGTTCCCCATGACACTGTCAATTTCTGAAATACATGAGGATCCAATTTCCACTGTGGGGATCCATAATTCGCCTGCTCAACACATCTGCTAAGGAGTTCTGTGCTCCTGGCAGAAACCTTGCCTGAAGATTGAGCTGTAAACTGAGAGCAGTCTCCCACAAAATCATTGCTTGCCTGCATAGAGGATAAGAATGCGTTCCCCCTTGCTTGTTGATGTACCGCATGACAGTTGTGTTGTCTGTTAGAATCAACACCTGCCCTGGAAGAAGTAATTCCTTGAAAGCTATTAATGCAAACTGGACTGCTAACATCTCCTTCATGTTGATATGTAGATGTTGTAGTCTGGCAGGCCACTTGTCTTGTATCCACTTTCCATTTAGATGAGCTCCCCAAGCTTTGTCTGAGGCATCTGTCGTTAAAATCTGACTCGCCTCTGGCCGGATCACAGAGTCCCTTGTTTAGGTGACATTCCTGAGCCCACCACAAAAATTCCTTTTGAATGCAAGGTATTATTTGAATGACAGTGTCCAGATCCTGGCAGTGCTGTGTCCATACATTTTTGAGATACCATTGTAGCTTCCTCATATGCAGTTTGGCAATGGGAAGCACCAGAATACAAGATGCCATGAACCCTAAGGCTTGAAGGACTGTCCTTGCAGTCAGCCCGGACTGATGAGATAGTTGATGGAAGTAAAGGGATAGACTCTTTTGTTTGTCCGGGGTTAAAAGGCCATCTGGGATGCTGTATTCAGTCTCACACCCAGAAAGCACATGTCCTGAGAGGGTACTAGACTGGACTTTATTTCGTTCACAGAATACCCCAGGCATCTTAGCACTGCTATCACATATTCCAAATGATGAAGAAGCTCTTCCCTTCCTTCAGCCAGAATCAGGCAGTCGTCCAAATAAGGATAGATCTGTATTCCTTTTAGCCTGAAGAAAGCTATCACTGGAGCCAGAACTTTCGTGAACACTCTGGGCGCAGTAGATAAGCCAAATGGCAATGCAGAGAACTGATAGTGAGAAGTCCCAGCTCGAAAACGCAGATACTTCCTGCAACTTAGTCTGATAGGAACATGAAGGTAAGCCTCCTTGAGATCCAAAGTTACCATCCAATGATCTTTGCCCAGCAGAGGTAAAAGCTGCTGCAACGTCAACATTTTGAACTTGGGAATGTTCAGATAAGTGTTGAGGATAGATAAATCCAAAATTGGTCTCCACGTGTTCCCCTTCTTTGGTACTAGGAACAGGCGAGAATAAAATCCTAGGCCCACTTCTGGCATAGGGACCGGCTGTATGGCCCCTATTTGGAGCAACAGAGAAACTTGCTTGTGAGCCTCTATTCTTTGTTGAGGAGGAACGTCTGGCATGCCTTTGAAAGGAGGCAAGGTATGGAAATAAAACCTGTAGCCGTGGTGTAGGATATCCAATACCCATCTGTCTTGGGTAATTAAACTCCAATTTTCTTTGAAAAGTGCCAACCTTCCTCCCAAAGGTGCTGCCAGACGAGAAGGCTCTGGCAGCTGAAAAGGTAGGTCATTGGGTCTGTTTACGAAAGGACTGACCCCTGCCCTCACCAAGACTGTGCAGGAGAACTCCTGTTCTAGGCCTGAAAGAGCCCTGAGCTCTGCCCCTACCACGTCTAGATCTACCCCTAGACTGGGAATCATAAGAAGGATACGCCCACCCCTTAGTAGGCCAATTTCTACTAAACTTTGGAGGCTGGACCTGCAAAAATCTTTAACAGTCTGCATAGACTTAGCCTTGTCTTCCATTTTCTTTAAAACTGCCTCAACAGGAGAACCAAACAACACGTCAGATTGCAAAGGAGCATCTAAAATCCTTGTTTTAACATGGTCAGACAAATTCTGATCCCTCAGCCAGGCGTGCCTGCGAAGAAATGACCCAGTGGCAGCCACCCTAGACGAGGCCTGTACAGCATCAAAACCACATTGCAAAGAATGCTTACCCACCTGTTCAGAAACATGTACTAAATCTTGCAACTCTTTACAATCAATACCTTCTGCCAGAGCATCAACCTTAGCCTTCAATTGTGAAAGGAGATAGTTTTGGTATTTCAACATGTGAAACTGGCAATTCAAAGCCCTCATAGCAAGAGTGGAAGAAGTATAAACTTTCTTTCCCCATCTATCCAAGGCCCTGGCTTCTTTGTCTGCAGGAACCGGATTCTTTACAACAGAAGCCTTAACACCTTTAGGCCCCTGGCTAACAGTTTCTGGGTCTGCCCTAGGACTCTTAAAAAGAAACTTATGAGCTTTAGGCACCCTGTAATACCTATCCGGTTTAACAGGAGCAGGAGGCAAAGAATCAGGATTAAGAGAAGCCTCAGTAAAAACATCTTCCACTACATCCAAAACAGGAGGTATAGCCAAAGGCCTATGCTGGGGTAAAACAAAATTCCCTAAGCCTTTTCCTGGAATCAGAGAAGTCCTGACCTTCCCACTTAAAATGCTCCCTCATGGAATGAAGAGTTTCTGAAAAAGAAAAATCCTCAGGAGGAGAAGCAGAAGGAGTAGAATCATCCACATCAGAATCAGAATAAGGAGAGTACTCCTGCAAGTCTTCAGCCGAAGACTCTGAAACATCTGAAGCCTGCTCAAAACTCCCTAGCTCAGGCTCCACCCTAGGTCTCTTATCAGGAGGGGGCATAGAACCCCTAATCAAAGTAATCAAATCTTCTGCCATTTTAAGCATATGCTTCTTGGGCACAGTACCAGAAGAACTAGGGGTGACACCAACTGAAACTGAACCTGGCCTGCCCCTGGGAGAAGCCCTTGAAACAGAAGGAGAGGGCCTAGCCACCCTAGGAAGGGAGGGGAGTATAGTAACCTGAGAAGCCCCCTCAGCCTGACCTGCCTCCTGAGAGGCCACATCTTGCAATAATAAAGTCTCACCCTGGGAACACAAAGAAACCTCCGGTGGAGCCACCGGCTCCACCGACACCTCTAAAGAACCGGCGTCTGGTACAGATGGTTCTTCTAACCTAGGCTTAACTGCTTTGTCCTTGCGCTTCTTCGAAGAAGCGGGCGTCGGAGCATCCGACGGCATGTTATAATTGCACCGCTTTCCAAAGACTAACCTGGCACAATCCAACCTTCTCTTTATAGTGCGTTTATTAAATCTAGCACAAGAGCGACAGCCAACAACGTCGTGCTCAGGCCCTAAGCAAGGAATACACAAAGTATGATAATCTCTATGCGGTATCTGTTTCCCACAAGAAATGCAATTATTGACTTTTTCTGACATCCGGTAAATCACTGAGGCAAGAAAAAACTAAAATATTCCCCAACGGGGTACTTAGCCAACTTTGAACTCGTTCTGAAACTTCGAAAACGAAAAATCTCAGAACGCCAACCGGCACTTGCAATGCTGCTTCTGCATCGGACCATGCGGCAAAAAAGACTGAGGATATGACGTCAGTCATGCGCATTTGTACCCTGACGTCCTGATGTCAGTCAAATGCGCCTTGACCGACGTCAGCCTTATACTTTGATATTCGGGCCGACCGAGGACAGCGGACTACCCAAGTGTAAGGACTGCAGCAATGTGAGATGAAGAACATCTGTACTATGTCCTTCAAGGATGCATCTGCAGTCATCACATATGGGTAGAATACCATAGCCAAACTGGGGGTGGAGGATCTATGTAAAGGATAGTGTAGCTAAAATGCCCTGCAGGACTGCCGTAGCAAAGCCTGCTCTGGATCTGGAATATAAAGGTAAATTGTAATGCTTGGAAAATGTATGCATGGAGCTCCATGTAGCAGCTTCTAAAATGTCCTTGGTAGCCACCCCTCTTAAGAAGGCTGTGGAGGTGGCTGTGGCTCTGGTGGAATGAGGTCTAATGTTAGCTGGCACAGTTTTTCCATGAAAGGAATAACAAAAATGTATGCAATTCCCTATCCATTTTGAAATTGTCTGTTTGGAAATTGCTTTTCCTTGTGCACCAGCAGCATATGCCACCAACAGCTGGTCAGTTTTTCTGTAGCTTTTAGTTCTGTCCAAGTAGTAGCGCAACTGTCTGTGTATGCCCAGGGTGTGCATTAGTTTCTCCCCTTTGTTTTGTGGATTTGGAAAGAAGGTAGGCAGGTGAATAGCTTGGTTTAATGAGACCCTGGATACCACCTTTGGCATAAATGAAGGATTGGTTCTCAATGAGACTCTGTCCTGGTGAAAAATAAGAAATGGCTGTACTGCCATGAGGGCCTGTAACTCAGATACTCTTCTTGCTGAGGTTATGGCCAGAAGTAAGGCGGTCTTCCAAGACAGGAACTGTAGTTCTGCAGATGCTGCTGGTTCAAAGGGAGGCAGAGTTAGTTTTTCCAACACGAAGTTAAGGTCCCAGGTAGGCACTGGAGGTTTCCTTGGAGGATTGATGTTTTTAATTCCTCTTAGAAACTGTCTTAGGAGAGGATGAGAAAAGACAGGTGGGTCAGTATTGTACTCTGCTGAAATTGCTGAAGCATGAATTTTAATGGAAGAGTAAGACAGGCCATTATGGAGCATTTCTGCCAAGTATTCCAGGATATGTGCCATGTTCATCACTGTCGCATCTAGGCCCTTTGTGGTGCTCCAAGTGTGAAATCTTATCCATTTTGCTGAATATGCCTTTCTTGTGGAAGGCCTGCGAGCTTCCACGATGATATCCTTCACTCTCTTGGATAGCTTATCCTGAGGAGGAGTCAAGGTATTTTCCAGGCTGTTAGTTGCAAGGTTTTCAGGTTGGAATGCAGAGTTTTGTAATTGTGCTGTGTCAGGAGAAGTGGCCATTTAGGAAGAGGCCATGGTTTCGTGCGTGACATGCTCTTTAACAGTGGGTACCAGTGCTGTCTTGGCCAGTCCGGAGCTATGCGAATCACTTTTGGCTGCTCTGTCCTGATCTTCAGTAAGACCTTGGTCATTAATGGAAGAGGTGGAAATGCATACACTGTTAGAGTTCTCCAGTTGAAAGATAGGGCGTCCACTTTCCATGCTTGTGGGTGGTATGTCCTTGAGCAGAATTTCTTCAGCTGATGATTGTGGGGGGAGGCAAAAAGATCTATGTCTGGCCTTCCCCATGATTGTGTTATCTGTAGGAAGATGTCTGGGTGCAGCATCCATTCGTGTGCATCCATGATATTTCTGCTTAAGCTGTCCGCCAGTATATTGTCTTTTCCTGGCACAAACTGGGATTGCAGCTCTATATTGAGTTTCAAGGAAAGTTCCCATAGATTCATTGCCAGTCTGCAAAGAGGGTAGGAATGGGTGCCTCCTTGCTTGTTTATGTACCACATAACTGTGGTGTTGTCTGTCCTTATTAGCAAGTGGCCTTGATGCAGAAAGAGTTTGAAGGCCTCGATTGCATGTATCACTGCCAGCATTTCCTTTTGGTTTATGTGCATGCGTAGCTCCCTTTGTGACCATAGTCCTTGAATACATCTGCCCTCCATGTGTGCTCCCCAACCGTGGTCTGAAGCGTCCGTTGTAATGGTTTGGCTGGCTATTGGTTTGCTGAAGGGCAGACCCTGTTTGACTGGCTTGCTTGAGCCCACCACAGAAATTCCTTTTGGAGGCATGGAATGAGTGGGATCAAAGTTTCTAAGCTGTGACTGTGCTGAGTCCATAAACTCCTTAGGTACCATTGTAGTTTCCTCATATGCAGCTTTGCTTGTGGAATCAGAAGAATGCAAGATGCCATGTAACCCAGGGCCTGCAGGAGTTTCCTTGCAGTCAGCTGAGTTTGTCTTGTCAGATTCTTGAAGTAATCCGGTAGTTGTCTTTGTTTTTCTTCTGTGAGAAAAGCCATTTGGGTGGTTGTGTCTAGATCCGCACCCAGAAAAGTTATTCTTTGGGATGGAACAAGTCTTGATTTGTGAATGTTGACTGTATATCCCAAGGCCTGCAGTAGGCGGATGGCATAATTCATGTCCTTTACCAAAGTTTGTTGGCTGTCCGCTTGTATAAGGCAGTCGTCCAGATATGGGTACATTTGAATCCCCTGAAGTCTGCAGTGTGCAATTACTGATGCCAGGCATTTTGTGAATACTCTGGGCGCAGTAGATAAGCCAAAGGGCAATGCTGAGAATTGATAATGCCCTGAACCTGCAAGAAATCTGAGGTGTCTTCTGCAACTTTGTCTGATAGGGACATGCAGGTATGCCTCCTTGAGGTCTAGAGTCACCAGCCAAGACCCCTTGCCCAGCATGGGAAGGAGTTGCTGTAGAGTCAGCATTTTGAATTTTGGCACAATGAGATAAGTATTCAGTGCGGACAAGTCGAGAATAGGCCTCCATTGATTCTCTTTTCTTGGAACAAGGAATAGTCTGGAGTAAAATCTTTGGCCTTGTTCTGAAAGAGGAACCTTTCCTATAGCTTTCATTTGCATTAAGTTGGAGATTTGTTTCAAAGCCTCTGCCCTTTGATTTGGTGGCAGGTCTGGCATGCCTTTTCTTTTTGGCAATGTGTGAAAATGGAACCTGTATCCTTTGTCTATTATTTGCAGTGTCCATTTGTCTCTTGTAATACCGTGCCAATTTTCTGAGAATGAGGAAAGCTTTCCACCCAAAGGTGCTTCTAATTGAGCCCTGGTTGGCGGAGTCAGAGCAAAGTCATTGAGTCTGTCCTTGTGCAGCAGTTGTAGGTCCTGCACTACCTCTCTGGTTGGGAGGCTGCCATTGACTTCCTCTGTAGGAGCCTCTAGCTTGCCCTCTACCTCTGGCACGCCTGTTCTTGCCTCTGAAATCTTTCTGTGTCCGGAAAGGACCAATTCTTGGTAGGCCAATTTCTGCTGAATCTTGGTGGTTGGACTTGTAGAAAATCCTTGACTGTTTGTACAGATTTTGCCTTTTCCTCAAATTTCTTTAAGACCTCCTGAGCAGTGGAGCCAAATAACTTTTGCTTTTCCAGTGGAGCATCCAGAAGCTTAGCTTTAACATGGTCTGGCAGAGATTGTTCCTTCAGCCAAGCATGCCTACGTATGACTGCACCTGTCACAGCTGACCTACATGAAGCTTCCAGTGTATCATAACCACACTGTAAGAAATGGCTGCTAACCTGCTGGGAGTTATGTACCAGATCCTGAAGTGATTTGCGATCTAGGGGTTCAGGTGAAGACAGTTTCTTATGCAATTCATCTAACAAATACTCTTGGTACTGTATCATATGAAATTGACAATTTAATGCCCTCATAGAAAGAGTAGCAGAAGTATACACTTTTTTACCCCATCTCTCTAAAGCCCTGGACTCCCTTTCAGAGGGGAGTGGATTCTTAGTAGTGGAAGCTGCAACCCCTTTAGGGCCCTGGGAAATAGTTTCTGGATCAGCAGAGTGGGCCTTGTAAAGAAAAAGATGCGAGTCCGGGACCCTGTAGTACCTGTCGGGTTTGGCAGGGGCCGGAGGAAGAGTGTCAGGGGTTATGCTAGACTCAGAGTACACATCATCAATGACAGTCAAAACAGGAGGAATAGCCAAAGGTCTATGCTGAGGTAAATGCAAAAAAGTTCTTAATCTTTTCCTGGAATCAGAGAATTCCTGGCCCTGCCATTTGAAATGCTCTCTCATAGTGTGAAGGGTCTCCCCAAAGGATAGTTCTTCAGGAGGGGAGGCCGAGGGGATTGATTCCTCTGCATAAGAATCCTCGTAGGCCAAAAAAGCCTCCTCCTGGTAGTCCGAGAGAGAGCAGAGCCATCAGAGGCCTCCTCTGAGGAGTGGGGATCAGAGGGCTCAACCCTGGGCCTTTTGTCTAGAGGGGGTTGAGAGCCCCTGTCCGGATGGGGTTGAGAGCCCCTAATTAAGGAGATAAGGTCCTCTGCTAAAGTTAGAATCTGTGAACTGGTAGAGGGTCCCTGAGGAATAACCCTGGGAGGCATAGCTTTTGTATGTTTAGCAGCTTTAGCCCTGGTGAAAGCCTTTATGGACATGGATGCAGGAGGCCTAGCTGCACCACGTGCTGGTGTAGTTTTGTCTAGAGGAATGGTGTCGGAAGTTTCCAAGACACCAGTTTCTGAAGGAAATTCAATAACCGACTCAGCAGGGGCCTCCGGGGCCGAGGTTGTCGGTTGAGCGGTTTCGGGGGTCGGAAGTACCAAGGACTCTGTTTCAGCCAAGACCGAGACACTCGCGGTAGGCCTGGCCGTGGTTTCAGCCGAAACCGCGGCCCGCGTGTGTCGGTCCTTGTCCTTCCGTTTCTTTGTTAAATGTGAAGTTGGAGTCTCCGACGGCATATTGTATGAAAAACTAGCCCCAAAAAAATCCTCTGCAAACTCCGCTCGACGTCTAAGAGTGCGTCGGTTGAAGGAAGCACAGGCTGAACAGGCCGAGACGTCGTGGTCTGGGCCTAGGCAGTGGAGGCAGTAAGAGTGGAAATCCTTATGAGGTATTTGTTTCCCACAAGTTAAGCAATTAACTTTATCTGACATCGGCTGAGGCAAGAAAGAGTCCCCAACGGGGTACTTAGCTTTTGAAGTCTTCGGTAGCTGAATTACAGGAGCTGGCCGACTGGCACTTGCGAACTGCTTCTGCTTCGGGCACCATGCGGCAAGAAAGACTGAGGAAGATGGCGTCGGCTGATGCTTTTATACCCCAGGCGCTCTGACGTCGGGGAGAGGGCGACATCAGCCGACGCCGGACCCAGACTTTGGAATCCGGCCGACCGAAGGGCTGCCTGAGGCAGGACAACCCATATGTGATGACTGCAGATGCATCCTTGAAGGACATCTTCGAATTGGTAAGGACTGGATCCCAGCTGGAAGTGAAGGAATCTTCTGGAACGTCTGTCCATCATAATGTGGTAGTATGCGTCCTGAAGATCTATAGAGCACATCCAATCATTATTTCATAGCAACAGAAGAATGGCTTTAACTGCGGCCATCTGGAATTTGTTTTTTTGAACATATATGCTCAGTTTGCTGAGATCCAAAATTGGTCTCCAGTCCCCTGTCTTGTTTTGGCACTAAAAAGAATCTTGTGTAAAATCAGGATCCTATTTGGTCTGGTGGGACTTCTTGGATTACTTTTTCTTGCAGATTTTGAATATGAATAGTTGCCTGTTCCCTCTGACTGGGTGGAGTATCGGGGAATCCCTTTGAACTGGGAAGAGAAAGGGAAAAGGGAATTATATAGCCTCTGGAAATGATTCTCTGCACCCAAGTACCGGAGGTGATTTCTTGCTAGGCATTTAGGTGCAGGAAAAAGTGACCCCCCAATTGCCTCCAGAGGTGGACAATCAGGCCTCTGTTCAGGTGCCCTGCAATGGTTTCCCAAAGGAGGAGTCTTGGAACCCTGACATTGCAGGCAAAAGCTTCCATTATTGTTCCCCTCTCTGCCTCTGGGGGAACCTTCACCAGGCATAGTTTGGTAAGACCCATGGGACTTCCTGAACCACATTTTGCCTGTTCTTCCTTGGTTCATAGAGAAGGACCTCTGAGAAGTGGAAAAATGTACTCCTACAGCAGAAACGCTTTTCCCATCCTTCTCACACCTGGTTAAATTGTCTCTAACAGCTGGGCCAAAAAGGGATGAGCCAAAGACTGCAAATTGACAAACGACATGAAGGGCTCTGCAAAATCACAGAAGCGCATCCAGTTGTGCCTTCTTATGAAAATACCACAACCCGCAGCTCTTGTTCCTTCGGTAACATAAGAAATGAGCCTCATGGACAAACTGGAAATAGATGTCAGGGCAGCTGAGAGGTGACTGAATCCCGTACCTATTCAGAAACAGCTCCTGAGAGAGTATCCGACACAGCTTGCTGATCAGATCTCTCTACAATCTCGTAAAGTGTGCCAGGTAGTTCAAAGATTGTAGGGCAAAGGTCTATAAAGCATAAACTTGCTTCCCGAATCTATCCATCACCTGTGACTCCTTGTTGGGGGGGATGGATAGAGAAACTTTCTTCCTCTAGTTCCTTTGTAGTGGCCGCCACTACCAACATGACATCTTCAGGAACTCCCTTAGTCCAAAAAGGCTTATCCTCTGGAGCTTGGACGATTTTGATCTCTTGGGGATTGGTTCAGTGGCATCAGGGGCCTTCCACATCCAATGAGAGATCAGTTAATTGAGCTCATCAGTGGGTG